>NC_056737.1:1206798369-1206893369 GCF_019279795.1 Protopterus annectens
ACATGTCACCGAGGATCATCGGCCATGTCAAACCCAGAGCTGTTGGACATGCCGTTACACTTAAAGAAATCCCAATCCCTCAGAGCTACGCCCAGGGATCGAAACCTTGTCATCACAATAAACAAAACATGTTGGAGGGATAGGTTCCTGACCCAGAGACTCCCCAGACTCTGGAATAGATTGCCCATACATGTCAAGCAGAGTGCCTCTTTGGACCTCTTCAAGAGGAACCTTGACAATTGGATGGGAGAAAGGAAATTCACCCCAGGGATCACGTCAGTCGCCCTGCTAGACAGGGGTCCAGGAAAGTAAATAATGTGGGAAGAAATATTCAGGGAATTGTTATGGCTAGGCTTGTATAGGCCCTAGGGCTGATAGACTAGTACTAACCTATGAACCTATGAACCTATGATCTGCTGTGTGTCCCTACACAGCTACATTACTGCTGTGTGTCCATACACAGCTACATTATTGCTGTTTGTCCCTACACAGCTACATTACTGCTGTTTTATCCCTACAGAGCTACATTACTGCTCTTTGTCCCTACACAGCTACATTACTGCTCTTTGTGCCTACACAGCTGCATTACAGCTGTGTGTCCCTACACTGCTACATTACTGCTGTGTGTTCATACACAGCTACATTACTGCTGTTTGTCCCTACACAACTACATTACTGCTGTTTGGCCTTACATAGCTGCATTAATGCTGTGTGTCCCTACACAGCTACATTACTGCTGTTCATTCCTACACAACGACATTACTGCTGTTTGTCCTTACATAGCTGCATTAATGCTGTGTGTCCCTACACATCTACATTACTGCTGTGTGTCCCTACACTGCTACATTACTGCTGTGTGTCCGTACACAGCTATATTACTGCTGTTTGTACCTACACAACTACATTACTGCTGCTGGTCCTTACATAGCTGCATTAATGCTGTGTGTCCCTAAACAGCTGCATTACTGCTGTTTGTCCTTATCAAGCTACATTACTGCTTTTTATCCCTGCATAGCTACATTACTGCAGATGGTACCTACACAGCTACATTACTGCTGATGGTACCGACACAGCTACATTTCTGCTGTGTGTCCCTACACAGCTACATTACTGCTGTGTGTCCCTACACAGCTACATTACTGCTGTGTGTCTCTACACAGCTACATTACTGCTGTGTGTCACTAAACAGCTACATTACTGCTGTGTATACCTACACAGCTACATTATTGCTTTGTTTCCTTACACAGCTACATTACTGCTTTGTGTCCCTACAGAGCTACATTAATGCTGTGTGTCCCTACATAGGTACATTACTGCTGTGTGTCCCTACACAGCTACATTACTGCTGTGTATCCCTAGTATTATCTCTGCGGGCAACCTAGGGAACATTGTTGGAACAGAGATATGTACAGTGTATAAAACTGGAAATAACATCAAAAAGTTACTAGAATGTGGTACAAAGAGTGAAAGAGTCAGAAATAATAAAGGAACCAATAAAGGAACTAGCAAATGCGGACGTTGTAATCAATGCAAATTTATTAACACTACACCTACCATCAGACTAGAGAATATTATGCATACTAAGATTACTAGCATTCAAGGTAATTGCAATTCACAGCGTTTAGTGTACATTGCCAAATGTACAAAGTGTCCGGCCTATTATATAGGCAAAACTGAAAGAAAGATCAAGACACGGATTTATGAACATACGTATAAAATAAGCAAACAAGATCCCTTAAGAACTTTATACCGACATATTCTTGATCAAGGTACAGACCACTCTTTCAGGTTTTCTATTATAGATCAGGTGAACACTAAGGACAAGGGGGGGAATTGGAAGACATACCTGGCATGGAAAGAAAGTAGATGGCAAATTTGCACTGATGCCACTACAAAGCCAGGGATTAATGACTTCATTAGTATAAAACCCTTGTTAGCTTTGAACTGAGATTGTAGGATCTGTATTTCATTTTATTTTATTTTTTTATTTTATTTCATAATCCATGCCACAAGTAGTTTGTGTCAATTGACGGTGGCTATAGATCTTTAATTCATTTGGATTAGTTTATAAGATAGATTAGTAGGTACACTATATCAGTATGCCCTAGTTTCATAAAGATCTTCTATGCTTCAAGCGTTTGTAATCAATAGGACCAATACATTATGCACCTATCTATTGTGAATCAACAGTATAGTAATTCATTCATTATGCAATATATTATGTATTTGATGTATGTTTATATAGTATAAGAATAGCTTTTAAACACTTTTATATGATGTACACTTTTTAGAATTTATTAGAATATTATGTAGAATTTAAGCAAGTTTGTTTTATGTTCATAACATATTTCAGTGTATCAAAGTCTTGTGGTAAAGTATTTTAACAGAGTTGGTCTTTGGGAACATGGCCGTTTTAAGATTTGTTCAATTAATTAGTGTTTGGCGCCTAAAATAAGTATTTAAGCTTGATTTTATGCCTAGGTGATTGTTCTGAAGAAATCTGCATGTTAGCAGATGAAAGCGCTCAACCTTAATAAAGTGGTTTTCGTGATAGTACCGGCTTCGAGTGTTTGGATTCCCTGTTCTGTACATATATTATATCCCTACACAGCTGCATTACTGCTATGTGTCCCTACACAGCTACATTAATGCTGTGTGCCCCTACATAGCTACATTACTACTGTGTGTCCCTACACAGCTACATTACTGCTATGTGTCCCTACAGAGCTATATTACTGCTGTTTGTACCTACATAGCTACATTACTGCTGTGTGTCCCTACACAGCTACATTACCGCTGTGTGTCCCTACATAGCTGCATTACCGCTGTTTGTCGCTAGACAGCTACATTACTGCTGTTTGTGCCTACACAGCTACATTACTGCTGTGTGTCCCTACACAGCTACATTACTGCTGTGTGTCCCTACACAGCTACATTACTGCTGTTTGTCCCTACACAGCTACATTACTGCTGTTTGTCCCTACACAGCTA
The DNA here is from genome assembly GCF_019279795.1 of Protopterus annectens. Classification (NCBI taxonomy): domain Eukaryota; kingdom Metazoa; phylum Chordata; order Ceratodontiformes; family Protopteridae; genus Protopterus; species Protopterus annectens. Next base: position 1,206,801,361 of record NC_056737.1, read on the forward strand.
CATTACTGCTGTGTGTCCCTACACAGCTACATTACTGCTGTGTGTACCTACACAGCTACATTACTGCTGTTTGTCCCTACACAGCTACATTACTGCTGTGTGTCCGTACACAGTTACATTACTGCTGCTTGCCACTACACAGCTACATTACTGCTGTGTGTCCCTACATAGCTACATTACTGCTTTGTGTCCCTACACAGCTACATTACTGCTGTGTGTCCCTACACAGCTACATTACTGCTGTTTGTACCTACACAGCTACATTACTGCTGTGTGTCCTACACAGCTACATTACTGCTGTGTGTACCTACACAGCTACATTACTGCTGTTTATCCCTACACAGCTACATTACTGCTGTGTGTCCCTACACAGCTACATTACTGCTGTGTGTCCCTACACAGCTACATTACTGCTGTGTCCCTACACAGCTACATTACTGCTGTTTGTCCCTACACAGCTACATTACTGCTGTGTGTCCTTTCACAGCTACATTACTGCTGTGTGTCCCTACACAGCTACATTACTGCTGTTTATCGCTACACAGCTACATTACTGCTGTGTGTCCCTACACAGCTACATTACTGCTGTGTGTCCCTACATAGCTACATTACTGCTGTGTGTCCATACACAGCTACATTACCGCTGTGTCTCTCTACCCAGCTACTTTTCTGCTGTGTGTACCTACACAGCTACATTACTGCTGTGTGTCTCTACACAGCTACATTACTGCTGTCTGCTCCTGCACAGCTACATTACTGCTGTTTGCACCTACACAGCTACATTACTGCTGTTCATCCCTACACAGCTACATTACTGCTGTTTTTCCCTACACAGCTGCATTATTGGTGTTTGTCCCTACACAGCTACATTACTTCTGTGTGTTCCTATACAACTACATTACTTCTGTGTATCCCTACACTGCTACATTTGTGATGTGTGCACCTACACAGCTACATTACTGCTGTGTGCACCTACACAGCTACATTACTGCTGTTAATCCCTACACAGCTACATTACTGCTGTTAATCCCTACACAGCTACATTACTGCTGTTAGTACCTAAACAGCTACATTACTGCTGTTAGTACTTACAACACTACATTACTGCTGTGGGTATCTACAGAGCTACATTACTGCTTTATGTACCTACACAGCTACATCACAGCTGTATGTCCATACACAGCTACATTACTGCTGTTTGTACCTACACAGCTACATTACTGCTGTTTGTCCTTACATAGCTGCATTAATGCTGTGTGTCCCTACACAGCTGCATTACTGCTGTGTCCCTACAGAGCTACATTACTGCTGTTTGTATCTACACAACTACATTACTGCTGTGTGTACCTACACAGCTACATTACTGCTGTTTGTCCCTACACAGCTACATTACTGCTGTTTGTACCTACACAGCTACATTACTATATTTGGTACCTACTCAGCTATATTACTGCTGATGGTACCTACATAGTTACATTACTGCTATGTGTCCTTTCACAGCTACATTACTGCTGTAAGTCCATACACTGCTACATTACTGCTGTTTATCCCTACACAGCTACATTACTGCTGTGTGTCCTTTCACAGGTACATTACTGCTGTGTGTCCCTACACAGCTACATTACTGCTTTTTATCCCTGCATAGCTACATTACTGCAGATGGTACCTACACAGCTACATTTCTGCTGTGTGTCCCTAGACAGCTACATTGCTGCTGTGTGTCCCTACACAGCTACATTACTGCTGCATGTCTCTACACAGCTACATTACTGATGTGTATCCCTACACAGCTACATTACTGCTGTGTGTCCCTACACAGCTACATTACTGCTTTGTGTCCCTACACAGCTCCATTACTGCTTTGTCCCTGATCAGCTACATTGCTGCTGTTTGTCCTTACATAGCTACATTGCTGCTGATGGTACCTACACAGCTAAATTACTGCTCATGGTACCTAAAAAGCTACATTACTGCTTTGTGTCCCTACAGAGCTACATTAATGCTGTGTGTCCCTACATAGCTACATTACTGCTGTGTGTCCCTACACAGCTACATTACTGCTGTGTGTCCCTACACAGCTACATTATTGCTTTGTGTCCCTACATAGCTACATTACTGCTGTGTGTCCCTACACAGCTACAGTACTGCTGTGTGTCCCTACGCAGCTATAGTACTGCTGTTTGTACCTACATAGCTACATTACTGCTGTGTGTCCCTACACAGCTACATTACCACTGTGTGTCCCTACATAGCTGCATTACTGCTGTTTGTCCCTAGGCATCTGCATTACCACTATTTGTCCCTCCACACTGCTGTGTGTCCCTACACTGCTACATTACTGCTGTGTGTCCGTACACAGCTACATTACTGCTGTTTGTACCTACACAGCTACATTACTGCTGTTTGTCCTTACATAGCTGCATTAATGCTGTGAGTCCCTACACAGCTGCATTACTGCTGTGTCCCTACACAGCTACATTACTGCTGCTTGTCCCTACACAGCTACATTACTGCTGTTTGTACCTACACTGCTACATTACTATATTTGGTACCTACTCAGCTATATTACTGCTGATGGTACCTACATAGTTACATTACTGCTATGTGTCCTTTCACAGCTACATTACTGCTGTGTGTCCCTACACAGCTACATTACTGCTTTTTATCCATGCATAGCTACATTACTGCAGATGGTACCTACACAGCTACATTTCTGCTGTGTGTCCCTACACAGCTACATTGCTGCTGTGTGTCCCTACACAGCTAGATTACCGCTGCGTGTCTCTACACAGCTACATTACTGATGTGTATACCTACACAGCTGCATTATTGCTTTGTGTCATTACACAGCTACATTACTGCTCATGGGGCCTAAATAGCTACATTACTGCTTTGTGTCCCTACAGAGCTACATTAATGTTGTGTGTCCCTACATAGCTACATTACTGCTGTGTGTCCCTACACAGCTACATTACTGCTGTGTATACCTACACAGCTACATTATTGCTTTGTGTCCCTACATAGCTACATTACTGCTGTGTGTCCCTACACAGCTATAGTACTGCTGTTTGTACCTACATAGCTACATTACTGCTCTGTGTCCCTACACAGTTACATTACCACTGTATGTCCCCACATAGCTGCATTACTGCTGTTTGTCCCTAGACAGCTGCATTACCACTGTTTGTCCCTACACAGCTACATTACTGCTGTGTGTCCCTGCTCAGCTACATTACTGCTGTGTGTCCGTACACAGCTACATTTCTGCTGTGTGTACCTACACCCCTACATTACTGCTGTTTGTGCCTACACAGCTACATTACTGCTGTGTGTCCCTACACAGCTACATTACTGCTGTGTGTCCCTACACAGCTTCATTACTGCTGTGTGTCCGTACACAGCTACATTACTGCTGTTTGTACCTACACAGCTACATTATTATATTTGGTACCTACCCAGCTATATTTCTGCTGATGGTACCTACATAGCTACATTACTGCTATGTGTCCTTTCACAGCTACATTACTGCTGTTTATCCCTACACAGCTACATTACTGCTGTTTGTCCCTACACAGCTACATTACTGCTGTGTGTCCTTTCACAGCTACATTACTGCTGTGTGTCCCTACAGAGCTACATTACTGTTTGTATCTAAACAGCTACATTACTGCTATGTGTACCTACACAGCTACATTACTGCTGCTTGTCCCTACACAGCTACATTACTGCTGTTTGTACCTACACAGCTACATTACTATATTTGGTACCTACTCAGCTATATTACTGCTGATGGTACCTACATAGCTACATTGCTGCTATGTGTCCTTTCACAGCTACATTACTGCTGTGTGTCTCTGCACAGCTACATTACTGCTGTTTATCCCTACACAGCTACATTACTGCTGTGTGTCCTTTCACAGCTACATTACTGCTGTGTGTCCCTACACAGCTACATTACTGCTGTGTGTCCCTACACAGCTACATTACTACTGTTCATCCCTACACAGCTACATTACTGCTGTTTTATCCCTACAGAGCTACATTACTGCTCTTTGTCCGTACACAGCTATATTACTGGTCTTTGTCCCTACACAGCTACATTACGGCTGTGTGTCCCTACACTGCTACATTACTGCTGTGTGTCCATGCACAGCTACATTACTGCTGTTTGTCCCTACACAACTACATTACTGCTGTTTGTCCTTACATAGCTGCATTAATGCTGTGTGTCCCTACACAGCTACATTACTGCTGTTCGCCCCTACACAGCTACATTACTGCTGTTTTATCCCTACAGAGCTACATTACTGCTCTTTGTCCCTACACAGCTACATTACTGCTGTGTGTCCCTACACCGCTTCATTACTGCTGTGTGTCCGTACACAGCTACATTACTGCTGTTTGTACCTACACAGCTACATTATTATATTTGGTACCTACTCAGCTATATTTCTGCTGATGGTACCTACATAGTCACATTACTGCTATGTGTCCTTTCACAGCTACATTACTGCTGTGTGTCTCTACACAGCTACATTACTGCTGTTTATCCCTACACAGCTACATTACTGCTCTGTGTCCTTTCACAGCTACATTACTGCTGTTTATCGCTACACAGCTACATTACTGCTGTTTATCGCTACACAGCTACATTACTGCTGTTTATCGCTACACAGCTACATTACTGCTGTGTGTCCTTTCACAGCTACATTACTGCTGTGTGTCCCTACACAGCTACATTACTGCTGTTTATCCCTGCACAGCTACATTACTGCTGTGTGTCCTTTCACAGCTGCATTACTGCTGTGTGTCCCTACAGCTACATTATTGCTGTTTATCCCTACACAGCTACATTACTGCTGTTTGTCCCTACACAGCTACATTACTGCTGTGTGTCCTTTCACAGCTACATTACTGCTGTATGTCCTTACACAGCTACATTATTTCTGTTTATCTCTGCACAGCTACATTACTGCTGTTTGTCCCTGCACAGCTACATTACTGCTGTTTCATCCCTACAGAGCTACATTACTGCTCTTTGTCCCTACACAGCTACCTTACTGCTGTGTCTCCCTACACAACAAAATTACTGCTGTGTATACCTACAGAGCTACATTACTGACTTGTGTATCTACACAGCTATATTACTGCTGTCTGCTCCTACACAGCTGCATTACTGGTGTTTGTCCCTACACAGCTTCATTACTTCTGTGTGTTCCTACACAACTACATTACTTCTGTGTATCCCTACACTGCTACATTTGTGATGTGTGCACCTACACAGCTACATTACTGCTGTGTGCACCTACACAGCTACATTACTGCTGTTTCCACCTACACAGCTACATTACAGCTGTGTGTTCCTTCACAGCTACATTACTGCTGTGTGTACCCACATAACTACATTACTCTGTGTGTACCCGCACAGATACATTACTGCTGTTTGTACCTACACAGCTACATTATTATATTTGGTACCTACTCAGCTATATTTCTGCTGATGGTACCTACATAGCTACATTACTGCTATGTGTCCTTTCACAGCTACATTACTGCTGTGTGTCTCTACACAGCTACATTACTGCTGTTTATCCCTACACAGCTACATTACTGCTGTGTGTCCTTTCACAGCTACATTACTTCTGTGTGTCTCTACACAGCTACATTACTGCTGTTTATCCCTGCACAGCTACATTACTGCTGTGTGTCCTTTCACAGCTACATTACTGCTGTGTGTCCCTACACAGCTACATTATTGCTGTTTATCCCTACACAGCTACATTACTGCTGTTTGTCCCTGCACAGCTACATCACTGCTGTTTTATCCCTACAAAGCTACATTACTGCTCTTTGTCCCTACACAGCTACATTACTGCTCTTTGTCCCTACACAGCTACCTTACTGCTGTGTCTCCCTTCACAACAAAATTAATGCTGTGTATACCTACAGAGCTACATTACTGACGTGTGTACCTACACAGCTATATTACTGCTGTCTGCTCCTACACAGCTGCATTACTGGTGTTTGCACCTACACAGCTACATTACTGCTGTGTATTCCTACACAACTACATTACTTCTGTGTATCCCTACACTGCTACATTTGTGATGTGTGCACCTACACAGCTACATTACTGCTGTGTGTTCCTTCACAGCTACATTGCTGCTGTGTGTACACACATAACTACATTACTCTGTGTGTACCCACGCAGCTACATTACTGCTATTTGTACCTGCACAGCTACATTACTGCTGTGTGTACATGTACAGTTGCATTACTGCTGTTTATCCCTACACAGCTACATTACTGCAGTTTGTGCCTACACAGCTACATTACTGCAGTTTGTATCTACACAGCTATATTACTGCTGTTTCTACCTACACAGCTGCATTACTGCTGTTGGTACCTATACAGCTAGATTACTGCTGTGTATACCTACACTGCTACATTTGTGATGTGTGCACCTACACAGCTACATTACCCCTGTTTATCCATGAGCATTATTATAGGTTCATATGTTCATAGGTTAGTACTAGGCTAACTGCCCTTGCAAGCCATTTTAAGCCTAGCCAATTATCTCTTGTGAGACTCAAACCCTGCTCCTTGAGTTTGTAAGGCAAACATCTTAACCATTAGGCCACCCTCCCAATGCATTGCTGCTTGTACCTACACAGCTGCATTGCTGCTGTTTGTTCCTACACAGCTATATTACTGCTGTTTGTACCTACACAGCTACATTACTGCTGTTTATTCCTGCACAGATACATTATTCCTGTTTGTACCTACACAGCTACATTACTGCTGTTTGTAAATCCCACCTGAAATCTTTAAGCACAGACTACCTATTAAACATTACTTTAGAGAATGTGGTTGACCAATAAACTGAAACTGAATGTCAAACATCAAAAATCAGTCTTCTATGCTCACTTGTTTACCTTGACAATATAAAGTGGAAGACATACTCAAGACAAGTACTAGGACTACTGATGGATCCCTGTCTTTCTTTTAAACCCTACCATGAGCATATTATAGGAAATGTCAGCAAGCAGGTAAAAGCCAATTAATGTCCTTCCTCACAAACTAGAATATAAACTCCCCATAATCACACTAAACTCCAGTCATAATACAAAGGGTATTCAAATGGCAGAACTTCCAAGCTGGCTGCACATTGAGTAATAGCTTAATGCTATCTCTCAAAGTCTAAAAACAGTAACTTGGCAGAGTAAGCCAGTGGACCTAGATTTCTGGAGAAATTTCAGTAACTGACTAGTAAGTACACTGCCCAGATACCAAGAAAAATTAAATGTAAAGGACCTGGAGGAAAATCAGCTACAAAGGTTGAGGAAAGAAACACAGACTGGGAAAAGTACTGCAGTTGTTCAGAAAAAGGCAGTGTAAGTTCCAGACATGACTTCCAGTAATCTAGAGGAAAGTATAAAGCAGCTGCACACAGACCTGGCTAAAATAAATGAAACACTGATGTAGTATATCAACATAAACAAAAAAGCTGGAGAAATGGAAGAAGCTTTGAACATATATTCAGATAAGGTGACAGAATTACAAAACTCAGAGGATGAAATGAAAAAAATGTTGGCTGAATATGAGACTGCACAAGAAGAGATGTTTCAATAAAATAATAGAATTAGAGGACAGAGCACGAATGGGAAAACTAAGATTTTCTCCTGTAACAGAGAAGCTGGAAGAAACAGACTGTATTAGTTTTATGAAAGTACAAATAAGCAACTGGACTGGTATTCCACAATAAGAATTGTTAATTGAAAGGGCACATCATGTGTGTGCTCCAAACCTGAATACAGCCTAGACCTTTCATAGTAAAGATGCAATCTTACCAGCAGAAATTGTTGATTCTGACAAAACTGTGGCATAAGGACAAAGTACTAAAAGTGGGAGACAGCAAAGTATTTGTGTAGAATGACTACTCATTGCACACTAGGCAGAAGAGGAATGAATTTATTCCACTATCCAGGGAAAGTCAAGAAGTAGGTATGATATTCAAACTGCTGTACTCAGCTATCTTCAAAATATTCTTCCCTGGAGGGACAAATAATTGATCATGTACATGGTAAGGAGGAAATACAAAAGTTTGTCCAACAAAAAGTGAACTGTGAATCAGAAAGCAATTCTGCTTCTTGTTCTTCTGGTAATAAAGACTACAGAGAGACTGTGCCAGTGAAACCTTGCCCAGTGTTTCAACAGAAAATGCTTGAGGGAGAGAGAAAAAAGCACAGCGGTTGACTAGAAGGATCAAGAGTGCACTGAAGATGAAGCAGAGACAGTATTTGGGAGATGAAGATGAACAGGAATAGAACAAAACAATCCAGAAATATTTGGCTTTCCTGGACTTTCCTAAACTTGTTGGGGACTCTAAAACATACGCCCTTCTTCATGTTATTACTGTTTGGAGTCTAAAATCAGTAACCTGGAAATTGACAAATGTGGGATTACAAAGCAATAATATTTGTGAAACAGGACAGGACAAGAACATCTTGAAATATTGGACTTGTTTGGACTTTGTTAAACTTTTAGGGGACTCTAAAGCATATGCCCTACTTCATGTCATAAGTGTTCAGAAAAATATTCAGGAGAGGGGAAGAGGAGGGACAGAGTTATCTGTAAGTAAAACCATTTTTTTCTAAACAGTATTACTTAAGAGGTACATGATTTTCTCTGCATGCTATAAAGTAAATGTTTTCAGTTATTTTGCATGTAATGGGGCTACTAATGTCAATAGGTGCTTCTGCTTGTTCTTTTTGTTTCTTTCTGCCTTCTCTCTTTCTCCTTGTTTAGTTTTAAGAAATGCAGGCACTGCAGTGTAAACAAAAAAAGGAGATCAGGTTAATAGAGCATGACAAAAGAAAAATAGTGCACTTTCTCTCATTCTTACATAGGGGAATGACTGTGTTAGCTTTATACAGTAACGTGTTTTGACGGAAAGAAAGTAAATGAAAAAATATTGAATATTATATGGTGTTTTTTCTAGTAAACAGTCCCGTATCTAGTTCTCATGTCACTAGCAGACATCTGATAAAGAGATAAGGCTTGGAGAAAATGTTTTCTGAAAGCATTCAAGTGTTTCCCAGCTAGAAGAGTTATAAGGATAAGGCAAAACCAGACCACACTTAATAGAATCATAGGCTCTACCACGTGTCTTAGCATGAATACGCTTTTTTTCTGTTTAGCTCAAGGCTGTGTGTGTGGCTGTCAGTTTAGAACTTATGTTCCTATTAAGAGGGTAAAACTTCATTATTTGAAGATGTACATAGTTTTGTGTGTTATTAAGTTAGTATGTTTTAGGGGAGTATTGTGTGTGTCTGTGTGTGTGTGTGTGTGTGTGTGTGTGTGTGTGTGTGCGTGTGTGTGTGTGTGTGTGTGTGTGTGTGTGTGTGTGTGCATTTATATTTAAGGGTTTTCAGTAAAGCAAAAAAGTTCTGCAAGATGTGACATAGGCACAAATTGAGATGACAAGAAACATCTGTATAAAAGATTAACCTGCCAAACAGTGCATGCATGTAATACAAAAGATTGACCTAGACACTTAACAAAAAGCTGTTATACATAAAAGGTGGGAATAATAATCCCTCAAGAAAAATATTCTTTCTATAATGTCTTTAAACATTAATGGTCTCACAGATAAATTCAAAAAAGAACGAGCAGTGAACTATATTAAAAAATTTAGAGTCCAAATAGCTGTGCTACAAGAGACACACTTGGAAAGAACTGAACATGTGAATTTGATAAAGAAAGGTTTTCAGGATGATTATTTGGCAGAATACCTGGGGCAATGGAAAACAGGAATACTTATATTAATTGTAAGAGGAGCTCCAATAGTAATAGATAGGAAAAAAGAAAATAATGGTAGATTTGTAGTAATAAGGGACTACTGGCAGGGAAGGAGGATTACACTGGCATGCATTTATATTCCACTGAAAACGGCTATAATAGAGCTAAAGAAGATTCTGGGAAAAATAATCAGCTTTCAGCAAGGAATATTAATTGTAGTTGGGGAATGAAATTTGATTTGCAACACAGAAGATGTGTTTGGGGAACCTAGAAAGGGAAATATAACAAAGAAAGGTAGATTTTTAAAGAAATTTATAAAAATATTTGGCATGGAAAAGGTGAACTCAGTACTGGGAATTCAAAGTGAATTTACACATCATTCCCCAGGATACAAAAACTGGGTTAGGCTAGACAGAATTTACATTTCACAGGAGCGTGCATTTAATTGAGGGTCTTGATACACGCCCAATAACTACTTCAGCTCATGCACCAATAATAACTAAAATAAAAGCACAGGGTAATGAAATAAAAATGAGACACTAGTGCTTTCCCACCTATCTGCTGAAAAGAGAGGAATTTTAGAAATGGGTAGTGGAAATTATTCAGGAGCTATTAGAGAAAATACAGCTAGGGAGTGGGATAAAATTAAAGTGGAGTTTAAACATAGGGTGGAAATAAAACAAAGGGGGATATGGTTAAGAAGTAACAAGAATTATTTAGAGGGACTGACAAATGTTAAAGTATTGCAAAATAGGGGAATCTCTCAGAAAAAGAAAAGGAACAACTGCAGAATGCTAAACAGAAAATAAGGGATTACCTTGGGAATATGCACTTGTTTAAAAAAATTGCTGTTAGGCAACTGTTTTTTATAATAACTCTAGAGCACAGATATTCTTAGCACAATGATTCAGACAATAGAAAGAGCAAGGGCTGTCACCAGCATTAGGGAGCCTATTTCAAGGAAGATAGCTAGGGATCCTGGAGAAGTAAAATAAATATTTTGGTAATGCTATGAAAGTCTGAATAAAGCAGAGAAATATGGAAATCAAGAAAAGGTACAAATGGAAATGTTTATGGAAGAAAAAAATATGCCAAAGTTAGAGGTAGAGGAGGTTCAATTACTAACAGGATAGAAGGAGATGAGATAAAAATGATGATATATAACCAATCTACAGGAAAGTCCGCAGGATCGGATGGTATTCCTGTGGAAGTTTGGAAACTAAGAGGAAAAGACTGATGAAGATCTGGAAGGTTTTAACAGCATTTTAAGAGGAGAAGTGCCATTATCCTGGAAGAAAGGAGTGGTAGCTGTATCACATAAAGAGTGTAAAGATCCATTAGATCCAGCTTCATACAGGCCCATTTTAATACTAAATCATGATTATAAAGTGTTTATGTCTAGAATGGCAAAAAGGATGGCAAAAGTGATGGCAAAACTGATAGATATGGAATAATGTGGTTTTGTGGAGGTTGAGGAAAACATTTGACAACATAAACAGAACAGTGATGATTCAGAGGGAAGCAGAATTTCAGAAAATACCACTGCTGATGGTGAGGCTTGATGCAGAGAAAGCATTCAACAGAGTATGATGGGATTTTATGAACTGAGCAATAGAAGCATTTGCATTCACTGATAAAATTATAAGGTTGATTAGGAGGATATATGGAATATCAGAGGTGAAAATTAAAATGGGTGGCATCCTCTCTGATAATCTCTGCTTGAGTAGAGGAACCAGGCAGGGGTGTCCTCTCTCCCCTTTGTTATTTGCATTATATTTAGAACCACTGGCAAAGAAAATAAGGGACTCAGAAATTCAAGGATATAGTTAGTGTGATAGTCAAGAAAGGCTGGCTGTATTTGCAGATGACATTATTTTATGCCTGACAAAACCAGAAAGAGACATTACACTGTTGTGGAACATATTGCGACAGTGTCAAATCTTTTTTTGGATACAAAATCAATGAAAAAAAAAGCAAAAGCAATAGCTGTAAATTATGTACCCACATACAAGCTGGTTTAGCAATATCCATTTTTATGGGAACACGATAAAATGAGGTATTTAGGACTATGGATTAAAATGATACTGGTGTGACAGCTAATGATATGTGGGAAGAGACTAAACAAAAAATAACACAAAAACTGAATAAATGGAAGCTCTGTTATATGGATATTGATAGTAAGATAAAGGAAGTTAAAATGTTTTTAGCTCCTTTAGTCCTATACACTGGTCAGGCATATTTTTATCAACCAGAGGAGAAGTTGTGGATAGCAATTAAGAAAGAGCTGAAGGAATTTATCTGTGCGGGGAAGATGACAAGAGTCAAGTGGGATAAGCTGATTCTTCCAATAGAACATTGTGGATAGGGATAACCCGAGCTGAAAGGGTATTTCAGAGCTACACAGTTAAGGTTCCTGTACATAGCACAAGCAGAAAATTATAATTCAAAGTGGAAAGAGATGATGATTATGAAACATGGGGGAAGCTCAAGTAACAGGGAGAGATTGGGATTTTGGATGTAGACCTTCAAGGAGAACAACAATAATCATATAGAGTATTCATCTTCAAATGAAGATCTTCCATTCATTCTCATGACATTTGACTATGCCTTATATAGCTAATGCTCCCTACAAAATAACTACTCTGTATGACAAAGCAATATCACCTCTTCAAAGCCCAAACACCTCACATTTATTTTTTTACAAGACTGCATTGTTTGAATGTATCTCAAATTCGAATTCAATGTTTGTATTTTCTTTTACATTTGTATAATTATCATTAGTAATCTATTGTATGTACCTAGTCTGTTTGTTTGTTTTTGGAGCTTTTCTATTGTATGTACCTAGTCTGTTTGTTTGTTTGTTTGTTTTTGGAGCTTTTCTCCCCAGGACTCCATTGAAAACGGGTTCTTTTAGGCCCAATGGACTATCCTGGTAAACCAACTGCAAATAAAATAAATAATAAAATAAATAATATTATATTCATAAAGTAGTAGAAGGTCTTCTAAGAACTAGGCCAACATGGGAATGGAAAAATGAGATTCTGCCAACAGGGATGAGTGCAATTAGGGATACAGACAATAGTTAACAGGGGGCAGGAATGTATTGGAGAATCCTAGCAAAGGAACCAAGGTATTAGGAGCAAATAACTAGAGAGGGAAATGTAATAGAATGGGAAGACGGCAAGAACGTATTTGGACTGCAGGCTAAAGATTGCCTTCCAAATCAAGAGTTGATATCAGAGTATAGGCAAAGGAAAGAAATAGGGGGTCCTAAATGAAAGACCAGCACTGGTGAAGTTTTTATTAGAATCTAGAACAGAAGTTGCCATTAAGAAAGGATTAATTAGTAGAGCATATAAAATATTGCATGATAACTGTAAGAATCAATCAGAGGAGGTGAGGAGGTTAGGAAGGACTGGGAAGAGAGATTAAATAAGCAATTCACAAAGAAACAATGAGGGATATATGTATGCCTCCCAAATATGCAACAAAATCTAGAAGATTTTGGATCTTCTCCTGGAAGTGCTTACAGGGGTATTTTTATACCCCAAGAAGACTTCATATATTTTTTTCTCAGGCAGACAGAAAATGTTAGAGGTGTGATGGGGCAGAAAGAGATAACTGGGAACATATTTTCTGGGAGTGTAATGAGTTGGTATGGTAGACTTTAAGGATTCCCTGCAGACTGCTCTGTCACAGATGCTGAGTGGGCAGGTTGGAGTGACTGGAGAAATTATTTTTTGAGCTGTGATGCAAACTTAGAATTGCCTAGACATAGTAAGGCCTTACTGTGTCTAATAATGGTGGCTGCCAAAAAAACAATTACTAGAAAATGGAAATCAAAGTCTAAACCAACTTTACTAGAATTAGTGAAGATAGTAACATAGTTAAAACAACTGGAAGTGGGATCCTTAGAAAAGAGTAAGACTCAATTACAACGGAAACAAATGGGAACTGTGGGATCAATACCTGCAGAGGAGGAATGAAGTTTCAAAGAAGGCAGGATTTGAGTGAGCTATGTAATGGCTGTCTAACAATGACTGGATATGTTAAAAGTGATGTGTAATGTTTGCAGTTACAGTTGAGCTGTACAGTTTGGAATGTATAATGTTTGCAACAGAGATGGTGTTGCTGTTGTTTATTGCCATTTATATAAATGTAACATGGCCTGTGTCATACATGTTAATTTAATAAAGATCTTTCTTGTTAAAAAAAAAAAAAAAGATTGTGTTGTATGGTAAAGTCACCGCTTTGGTAAAAAAAAGGGGTATTCAAATGGCTATCAACAAACTCTGTTAGTTTATTGCTTTTGCCCCCACACTTGGAAAGGCAAAATGGCTACCCATTGCAGCTCAGGCCTCTCTTCTTGTACCCACATAAACTCATCCATACCCGTTACTACTCAATACTTAAAAATAAACTAAAATTAGATCTTCCTTATATGATTTCTGCTAGCAGCAATAACTTCCTATTACTTCACATGCCTCTCTTCTTCTTCATCAAAAAAAAAGTAGGCTTGAAAAAAGTTTTCTAAACTAGTTCCAGACAGTTATAACTCCTCTCACTATATAACTGTAAAGTGACAATTTACCGACAGATTCAGGGAAAGCTTTGCACATATCTCAAAGACACCACGTCGCATATCTGTTCTGCATATAAATGATAGTATGTCTCTTCCTCCTCCACATCTACAACATTTTTAACTGTGTCTCACATAACGCTAGCACGATTAAGTTTGCTGAACTGAGGCTTCCCTCTCCATTCTCATTCGTGTGTGCATGTACGTATATGTGGCGCATATAGTCAGCTTTTTAAGCTCATTTACATTTTTGAGATTTCTAATATACTGTCACTTTGGGTTCTGTTTTTGTTGTATCTTGCATATGCTAGTTTTCTTTACATACAGTATATGTAAATATGAACAAATATCAGCCTGTCAAAACAGAAACACTTGAAAAACAAATGAACACGGCTACCTTCAAAAATGCCAAATAGAAATATAAAAGAAATGTTATGAGTATGAGATAAAAAATGCTTTGCTACAATCTTAAGATAACCTTGTAAGAGCTGTGAAAAATGAAAATTATATTTTTACCTCAGTGTATCAATGTAAGCACATTTGTCTAACATCTTAATGTAACCAGAAATGCTGAGATTCTGCCCATGTGTTTGGTCTTGGCAGACAAACTTCTGTGGTTCAGCCCACCTTCCCAGGTAACAATATGTACTGAGAAGACGGTTTCTAACCATGTAAAATATAGTTAGAATGTTTAAAAACAAGCCCATATGATGGAATAACCCATATAAATAAATTATGTAACAAGTGAATGAGATTGCTTAATGCTTATGTGATGTCTCCTTTCTGGGCCAGTAATCAAGGAGCCTGGATCCTCACCACTGACACTGGACAGGGATTTTCACCAGAGTTTCAATCACAGGAAACAGTAAAATAACACAGATGAATAGATTCACATAGATACAGAAAAACGGTACTTAACTAATCTCACTGTATTTTCTTGACTGATTTAAAGAATTACTATCCTCTGGTCACTTACTAGAGCAAGGCAAGGTGAAGTAGGTGAGGGGGTCCTTCTTTGTCAGGTCCCAAAAACAGAGTGCAATGAGACTTCAGTGTCATCGAGTATAAAAGATAATGTTTTTGTCTTGGATTACAGAATGACATCACATACATCTGGTCATCTGACTCTTGGTTTTCATACTACCCCCATTACTGGAAACTGAACCAGAATCTCACACATATGTGTTACCATACACACAGATAGAGCTTTGCTAAAATCTGTTGCAGTTTCTGGAAGTCGTAAAACAATAAAACATTTCCACTCTTCCTACAGGAGCTAATAAACCCTTCTCTAGCACAAACATTTCATCTCTGGCTGCAGTCAGAACTGTAAGATACAATCTTTATAGCCTAAATTAAGTAATTTAATTTCTTACTATTTTTCAAAGTTAGCTGGACTGAGATTAACCTCTTTTCTTCCAGTATGCTCTGTTAAAACATACACATAAACATTTAATCAGAAACAATACAGTCAGGAGAGGGGTTTCTCTCACGTCCAAAATACATACTGAGTGGTTCCATCTCAAACTCACCAATGAATGGAGCTGGGGGTAGCAGCACAGACTCTACATGGTGCCCTATGGGGGAAGAGTTCTACAGACCAACTTCTATGGGCATCTACTGTGGTGTGCAATATCCTCAAGATAGGAGAACACGGATCACAGACTGTACGCAGTGGCATGGCTAGCCACTCAACTGTGTAAAATATGGCTCTAGGTGATTCAGTCATGTTGACTAATGAATGCAACTCATTAGGGCTGCCAAAATGATCTCAGATGAGATGGATTTTATTAAGGAATGTAATCACATCGGAACAATGTTTTCAAGTAGGGGGTATCCTGATAGTCTAATAAAAGAGTTGACACAGGAAGTGCAGGTTAAAAGGAACAATGAATATCTCTTGCCTCTGTTGAGTGGTGGTATGATGGGTAGATCAATTAAGGATACCACCAAGATGTGTTCCTCTGCATATCCTAGCATTAATTTTTTGTTCACATATTGTGTGGACTAAAAAATTATTAGAGAAATAGTAGTTAAGAATTGGAGCATTATCTTAGAAGATAGAGCTCTAGTTAAAGTTTTAGGCACATATCCAAAATTTACATACCGAAGGGGTACTAATCTTAAAAATCTTGTTGAAACGGCAACTGGTAAATCTAAAGATAAAGTAGTGGGGATGCGAAAATGTGGTATGTGCCCCCAATGTAAATTTATTCACCTAGGTAATAAAGTTTATGTTAATAGTAAGAATTATTTTATTAATGGAAATTATAACTGTGACACTAAGGGAGTTGTATATGTAGCTATATGTGAGAAATGTCCCTCCTTCTATATAGGCAAAACTGAGAGGAAAATAAAGAAAAGAGTTTATGAACATCTTTATGCCACAGGTAGGAGGGATTTGACAAATGCACTGGCCAGGCATATTTTGGAGTACCCAGTTGCATTTAGAAGAGCAAGAATTATTTTGGCAGATTAGAACATGTGCACATCTCCCTCCAGGGTTGAATGATTATGCTTCCATTAAGTGCATCCTTAAACTAAAAGCTCTCCTTAGATAAACTTTTAGTGGATGTTCAAGTACTTGTATTAATTCATAGTTTGATGTTCCCCTTTTTAAATAGGAGTGTTAGTAATGTTAAAAACCTTGAAGCATTCGTATTATATGTGCTTGTTGTCTACGTTAGTTCAGTGTATTTAATGTGGTGTATATATTTTTCGGATTAGTTTTTAATAGGGAATTTATATGTTATATATTCCTTCCCCGTTCCAGAAAGAATGAGTGGGAAATGGAGTGTTTTCTTATATAACTAGCATTTTAATTAATTTTTGAGAATGGTTTTGGTTTAACATTTGTTACTAATTTATTCATTTTTGATTTGTTAATTATTTAATTGTTAAATAAGGTGCTGTGTTGTTGTGCTTATATAAATAGAGAGCTGTGGTATCTGATTTATGTCTGATGAAGGCTGAGCATCTGCTTGGCTGAAAGCGCTTACAGTAATAAATAGTCCGTGCCATTTTTATCAGCCTGCTTCTGCTTATCTCTTTGTTTTATATAATGTAGCCAAAATGGGCATAGGTAGTTACTGGTGATAAATGGATGACCTGGCCTACTCTGACCTATGCTAGGGACCCTTGCCAATGGTGGGAGGGGATATATGTGCCCCTATTGGCGAGTATGTGCCTGCCATAAAGCCCATCAGCCCTGGGTCAATAAGCTACTGTCTGGCTGGTGTCTAGTTGCCCAGCCTGGGTTACCTGGGATAGCTCTGTTGAGCTAAAGCTGGACATAAAACCAGCCAACCTGCTAAACATGAATTGAGAATCTCTACACTTAATGTAGGTTCACTGACAGGATGCAGCTTGAATGTGGATGACATGATGATACGGAGGAGGCTAGACATCCTATTTATCCAAGAGATGAGATGGAAGGGCACTGCAGCAAAGCTACTTGGCTTGGGATCCAGACTCTACTACTCAGGAGGTGGACAGGCTAGAAATGGTGTAGGAATTGTGGTGAGAGAGAGGCTTCAGAAGGCAGTGAGAGATATCATCAGAATTAATAACAGACTCATGGCACTCAGACTCCAGTGTAATGATAGGGCAGTATTCATAATCTCAGCCTATGCCTAAAACAAGATTGTGATAGTGAGGAAATGAGTGCATTCAGACAGCAGTTGCAGGACCTGCTAGATAAAGCAGGCCAACATGAATTGGTTTTGATAATGGGTAACTTGAATGCACATATCAGGACAGACAGAAAAAGATATGAGGACTGCCTGAGTCCACATGGGTAGGGCAACAGGAATAGAGAAGGGGAAGCCATTCTGGACTTCTGAATGGCAAATGGCTTGATAGTAGCCAACGCATGGTTCAGAAAAAGAGACAGTCACAAGATAACATACAAGAATAACTAACATGAAACTCAGGTAGACTTCCTCCTAGTAAGGAAAAAGCACTGGGGTAGAATCAATGATTGCAAAGTCATCCCCAGTGAAACAGTCAACCCACAGCATAAACTACTGGTTGCCACAATCAGCTGCAAACAGTGGTCAGAGAAGGCTCTAAGGTCAACAGAGATCAGGCTGAAGAACTGGAAGTTGACTGGAGAGAAAGTATAACATTTCAAGGAATTAATCAGGGCTCTTGCACCCCAAAAAGAGGAGGAAATAGGTGGAGTTGAAGAAGAGTGGCAGCACCTAAAAACAGCATGTGTTAGGACTACAGAAAAGATATATGGACAATTCAGGTATGGAAATAAGGTATATAAGGAAAGCTGGTGGTGGAATGCAGAAGTCCAGGAAGTCATCAAAAGAAAGAAGGAGTGCAGGAAGAAGTGGGAGATAGAAAAGACTGACCAAGCTAGGAAGGAATACTGGTTGACTAGCAAAGAAGCTAAGAAAGAAGTTGCAATAGCAAAGAAAAGGGCATCGGAGGCACAAAGAAACTATATCAGGTTGCAAGGCAAAGACAGAAAGATAAAGAAGATAGTCAGACACCCTTCATAAGGGATGCCAGCAACAACCTGCTTACCAGTCCACAGGACATCAAAGGCAGATGGAAGGAGTATTTCCAGCAGCTTCTGAATGAAGAAAATCCCACAGAAGCCATACTGCCCCAGAAACAGCTTACAATGAGAGAAGAAGAAGAGCCCACCCTAGAAGAAGTAAGAACAGCACTAAGGAAAATGAAGTCAGGGAAAGCAGCAGGCTCAGATGAGGTCACAGCAAATGGCTCCTGAGGGTACTCATAGCAGTGTGGAGAGAAAGGCATATCCCAGATGACTGGAGAATAAGCATATTTGTGCTAGCGCAATCTGCCTATTTGGTCCTGTTCGAATCTATCAAGATTCAGCTCTGATCCTGGGTGACTTTAACTTCCCAAACATAGACTGGAAGAACTACTCATGCCAGAACAGAAATGCCCAGAGATTCATTGATTTTGTCAATGCAAATGCCTTGGATCAGGTAGTTGATACCCCCACAAGGGGTGATAATATCTTGCACTTAGTATTAACCAACATGAGTAACCAGTGCAGCATCCCTATAGTATCATCCTCCCTGGTAAGATCTGACCATAAAATGGTCACTTTTGAAGTCAACATCTCCCCCAACCCCCCTATAGCTAGGATCAGACATAAAACCTTCTCCAAAGCTGATTACAGCCTCCTGAGAGATGGCATAAACAGCTTCACAGCCCCCTCCCTTTCTGTAGGAACTGGCACCAATATCCAAAACTACACCGAAGCACTATCCAAGTATTTATATAGATGCATGGAATCAGGAATACCCAACAGGACTAAATTATCCTATGCAAGGAAGAGTAAACATGTCTGGTGGACATCTGCAATAAATAAACTCTATAACAAAAGTAAACAATTGCTGTCCAAGACCAAGAAGGAGCTGGTGCCCAATTGGAAGCAATGTCTCTTTAGCCTGAACAAGCAAATAAAATCACTAGTGAAATCCTGCAAAGCAAATATTGAGTCCAAATTGGCCTTCTTCACATATGTCCGCAACCTCAAAGGAAGCACCCAGATCTGTTCAGAATTGGTGGTCAAGGACACCACATATACAAATGTCATAGATAAAGCAAACTTACTGGCTGACAGATTCAGCCTAAACTTTACCCGTCTGTCCCCTCCATCAGTAAATCAGGACATCCCCAGTATCTGCCCCCTTCCTCTTATATCTAGGGAACAGGTCATCACTGCTCTCTCAAAGGCAAAAAATACAGCCTCCATGGGACCCGATTACATCCCAGGTTGCATCTTACGTGAACTCAGGCAGGAACTTGTGGCACCATTAGGCACGCTATTCAACCAAAGCCTGAGTACTGGCTTCATCCCAGCTGAGTGGAAGACAGCCATTGTCATCCATTTACACAAAGGTAGAGCATCCATCGATCTGGGAAATTATAGACCCATCAGCCTAAGTAACCTAATTTGCAAGGCCATGGAACGGATTATCATGGACTTCATTATAAAGGACATTGGCAACCTCCAAACACTTGATCCCACACAGTTTGGCTTCATCAAGGGGAGGACATGTCTGCTAAATTTGGTCGACTTCTTTAAGAAGAAGCCATGGATGAGGGGAAGACTGTGCATACTGCGTACCTCAACCTGGCCAAAGCCTTTGACACTATTCTCCACTCGGGCATAATAGATAAACTCTCTCAGCTAGGCAACAATCCATATGTTACCAGATGGGTAGCAGACTAGCTCACTGATAGAACCCATGTAGTCAAAATAGGGGCAACCACTTCAAGCAGTAGACCCGTAACAAGTGGCGTACCCCAGGGTTCAGTCTTGGGGCCTCTGTTATTTGAGATATACTTTTCTGAGGTGCAGGCCAAAACAAGTGGGCTATGGCTGACCAAGTTTGCAGAAGATTGCAAGCTGGGTGCTGTCATCAATTCCCCTTGTGATATGGACATCCTCCAAGAGGGTCTCACTCAGACAAATGACTGGTGCCAGAAACATGGCCTCAAGCTGAATACTAAAAAATGCATCATCATCCCCTTTGGGGAGAGTAACATCCCCACAAATTATCACATTAATAACAATGTCCTAAGCACTCAATCAGTCGCGAGGGATTTGGGCACTCAGGTTAATAGCAACCTGACCTTTGACCACCATGTTGTTTCCATGGTACAGAAAGCCTTCTACATGGCCCACCTCATAACTAAGGGTATCTCATCCAGGAACAAGGAGTTCATAACATCCTTGTATTCTTCCCTTATAAGGCCCATTATTTTGTACACCACACCTTTTGGCATGTACCTTGCAAAGCACATGCAGCAACTGGAGAGACCACAAAGGTTCCTCACCAGGAGAATCCAGGGCCTCAAACATCTACCATACACAGATAGGCTAAAAGCCCTATCCCTCTACTCAGTTTCATACAGAATCCTCAGAGGTGACCTCTGTCTGGAATACAAGGTGATCATGGACCCCTCCTTGATGGGACTGCTGCATATCCGCAAGTCAAGATCCACTCGAGTAACCTGCATGTGTATCCTCAACCTGGTCTGTGACATCAACAGGACTTGTTGGCAGGACAGACTTGTGTCCCAGAGACTCCCTCATCTATGGAATAGACTCCCTCTCCCCATCAAGCAGAGTACCTCTTTACCCCTTTTTAAGTGCAATCTGGATAACTGGATGGGAAACAGAAAATACACCCCTGGATTCCACCCATGTCTCTGCTGGACAACGGCATTGGGTGCTGATTTGTCTAAACATGGGCTAAACTCTTGGCAAGGCTTATAAGGGCCTCAAGGCCAATAGTCTAGTAACTTCCTATGATCCTATGATCCAGTGTACAAGAAGAAAGGGGGCATCCACAAATGTGGGCAGTACAGAGGCTTCAAACTCCTATCACATTGCATGAAAGTTCTGGAGAGGGTGACTGATAAATGGATATGCAGAATAGTAGAATGTAAGGTGGGAGATGAGCAGTTTGGATTCAGATCAGGATGCAGCACAACTGACCTGATGTTTGCAGTGAGACAGATACTTGAGAAGAAGCTAGAGATAAGGAGAGAGTGCAATGGGGCATTCCTAGACTTGGAGAAAGCATATGACAAGGTCTCAAGAAAGCTGATTGGAACAGTACTGCGGTGGCTGAAAGTCCCAGAAACATTGGTAGACTTAGTGCAAGCTATGTACAAGGACCCAATGACTCAAGTGCAAAGAGTGTCCGGCCTCACAGTGGGGTTCCCAGTGGGAGTGGGTGTACACCAGGGTTCAGCTCTGAGCCAACTGCTATTCATACTGGTGATTGACTACATTAGCAAACACGTCGGAGGGAGCAGATCAACAAAGCTGTTGTATGCAGACGATGTGGCATTACAGGCAGACTCTGAGCTAGAACTTCAGCAAAGGACAGGAGAATAGAATGCAAAACTGAAGGCACATGGGATGAAACTAAGCACAGATAAGACAGTGGTAATGGCAGCAAATTGAGGAAATCAGAAGCTTAGAATAGAGATAGAAGGGAAGATAGTGGAACAGGTAAACAGCTTCAAGTATCTGGGAGGGGTGGTTGAGAAGAAGGGAAGTCTGAATGAAGAGGTCAAAGCTAGAATAAGAGGGGCTGCAGCTAACTGGCATAGAGTGTCTGGTGTAGTCTATGACAGAAGAAGGTCAAAGAAGCTGAAAAGTAAAGTGTACATGACAGTGGTGAGACCAGTACTACTGTATGGTACATAAACACGGGCAGTAAAGGCAGAACAGCTGAAGAAACTAGAGGTGATGGAAATGAAGTACCTGAGAAAGGTGGTAGGATGCACACTGTGGGACAGATGAAGAAATGAGGACATACGAGCAGAAACCATGGTAGCTCCAATTGCAGAAAAGATCAAAGAGAACAGATTACTGTGGTTTGGACAAATGTGCAGAAGAGCAGAAGACAATATGTTGGGGAAGATTTGGGACAGACAGGAAGATGGTAGGAGGAAGCGAGGATATCCAGCAAAGAGGTGGATGGATTGTGTGAAAGAAGATCTGTGACAGTTAGGCATGAGTGTTGAAGAAAGCAGGAGTGCGTCACTGAATCAAGAGAGTTGGGGACAGTTAACATGATACCCCAACCCCATGTAGAAAAAATGGGAAAAAGGGGGCTGATGGTGATGACTAGAGTTAAAAACCCAATATTAGTACATTTTTTAACAAAAGCAACTTTACAAATACATTTTTCAAAAAAGCATCTGTACAAAGCAGTTTGATATACAAATGACATATAATTATTTACAAAGCTCCAGCTAGCTCTCCTGGCATATGTTACACATCCACTGCCCTACTTCTCCTGCCATAGCTGACAATACCTCACATCATCACATGTCACCCCCCCTTTGAAGCCTCAAGCTAGCTTTTCAAGTGACCCTTGAGAAATGTTGCTTGAGAGGAATGAGCCTGTCTAAGAATACATTAACCCATACCCTGTCTTGAGAACCCATCTGCATTGGCATTTCTGACCCACTACAATGCTGCACTTTCATGTCATATACCTGCAAACCTAGGCTCCACCTTAGTAACCTGACATTCTGCTGGCTGGCTCGATGTAGCTATAGATACTCCTCAGACTGCTCCTGCTACCTACTGCAAATACTAAGCCCAAGGCCTCCCTGTCATGGTAAGGTTTCATCATGTTAACATGGTACAGTTTTTGCCCCTGCCTCCTGCCTTGCAGTTTTACCATGAGTTAACATCACTGACCTTTCCTAACACTTTGAAGGGTCCTGCCCAAGCTGCCTACAGCTTATTGTATCTGACAGGAATGAGAGCCATAACCTGCTGTCCCACAGCATGCTCTTGTGTTGAAGCATTCCTGTCATACCAGACCTTTGTTCTGCTGTTGGGCTCCTGTCCTGTTCTCCACGGCCAAGCCCATGAGCTTCCTAAGCCTTGTCCTGAGGTTTAGGACATATGCCACAACAGACTTCTTGTGGGACTCCCACTCACCCTCCCATTCATCATGAATCAAATCTAAATACCACCTCACCCTATGCCCATACAGCAATTCAAAGGGTGAAAAACCTGTGGATTCCTGGGACACCTCTCTGTATGCAAACAGCAGATGGGGCAATTATTTGCCCAGTCTCTCTTAAACTAGTTTGCAAAGGCCCGTAGCATGGTTGTTAGTGTTAAGTTTAACCTCTCCACAAGACCATTAGTCTGGGGATGCTACGGGGTGGTCTTTAGGTGCTTCACCCCACAGTGCTTCTACAGACAAGCCAACATGCCTGACATCAAATTGGCACCTCTGTCAGTCAGTATTTCTCTCGGGAAACCTACCCTGCTAAAAATCTCTAACAAAACATTTCCACCTTCTGTGCCTTATTGGAAGACAGAGCCACTGCCTCAGTGTATCTAGCAGAATAATCTACTACCACCAGGACATACATCTTCCCTGTGGATCTTGGGGTACTCAGAGGCCCCACAATATCCATAGGTACCCTCTGAAATGGCTCCTCAATCACAGGCAAAGGCATCAAAAGAGCCTTGACCTTGTTTCCTGCCTTGCCTACTTTTTGGCACTGCTCACAGGTCCTGCAATACCCTGTTACATCCCTGGCAATCCCAGGCCAATAAAAGTTCTGCATAGTATATCTCTTGGCATGCTTTATGCCCATATGACCTGCAAAAGGAATGTCATGAGCTATGGGTAGAAGTGCCAGATGTTAGGCTCTGGGAACTACCAACTGCTGTATTACCTCACCCTCTAACCCTCCTTCAGGAGTCCACTTTCTATACAGTAACCCTTTGTTCCAGTTTACAGACTCCCTTTTTCCCTGAGAATCAGGCATCTCCCCAGCTATCTCCCTCAAGCCTCTTAGTGTAGGGTCAGAGATCTGAGCCTGTCTCCACTCTATCTTTGTGACCCTTCCCAGCTCCACTTCCACAGGAAGTCTAGTATCCTTTGACAGCAGTGCCACACTGTCAGCCTGTGTACTACCACTCACCTCTGTCCTTGCAGTCACTCTGTCCAAAGGAATATCAGTAGTCACCAGCAGTTGTGGCTCACCTTCAGGCTCACTGCTACAGGGTAGCTCCCTCCCTAAAATAGCCACCTCATCAGCCCTGGCTTCAGGTGTGGGGTCTGTCTGGGTCTCCCCAGGCTACCAGACCCACATGCCTGACTTCAAGACTGACTGCATGTAACTGAATGCACACAAGGTATTGCATTATCAAAATCGTTTCCTATCAAGACATCTGCAGGGATATCCTCAAGCACACCTACTCGCTTGCTTCCTTTTCTACCTCCCAGTCTAGGTGAACCCTTGCCAAAGGCATTTGTAATGGGGTCCCTCCTAAAGCTCTGACTGGAGTGGACTGCCCAAGCAAGTGCTGCTCCTCTTTAATCGCTGCAGGCTTCACTGCAGCCTGTTTTCCATCCACTAAGATCGGATATAAACTCCGGTGACAGTTTGGTACCCCTGTTGTCTACAGATAACATACCACTGGCACACTGTTATCTCCATGTGTGGCTCCCCCACTTTTTGTTCCCCCCCTTGCTTCCGGGACATCTATATGATACATGACGCCATCCATTACATTTAAAACATTTAACCCTTGATCCTAGCCCTGTACCTGAACTAGTATCTTCTCCTTTTACTGGTGGACTGTGTTGAGGTGGTTTAGGCTGCCCACCATAGATTCCCTTATATCCATGTGCAGCTCTGGTATCCCCTTATTGTGCAGTGATGCCCTTCTTGCTAAGTAGAGATCCCCTTTTCCCCTCAGCTCATCTGCAGAGCTGCATTCCTAGTCTGCCAACCTGATTCACGTGTTCTCAGGCAAAGTGCTAAGGGCTTGTTACATCACCAAAAAGTCTGTCAGCCCTTAAAAAGTGGTGACTTGACACTCACTCACCCATCTATGAAAACAAGTGCTTAATTCAGCAATATAATCCCATACACTTTCATCTGCCTTGCGTCTATGCTCACAAAACTTTTTATTCTGTAAGCTTCAGGTGTTAAAGCATTCAAGTAAACATTGTTTTACTTTGTTAAATTTTAAACAATGAATATCAGGCAATTTAGAAATAGCAGTTACAGCCTTACCATGGAGTAAGGGGGTCAGGAACTGTACCCAGAACCCTTGGTCAGCATTATACTGTTTACATCCCCTCTCAAACATATGACTAAAACTATCAAAATGATCACCCTCTGTAAACTCTGGAAGAAATTTGGGCTGCGGTTATTATCTTCTCCATTACCTCCACAACCCTGGTGAAGAGGCAGCGCCTCCCTCTGATTCTCATTTTCGTCAGCCTCCAAACACTGCAGTCTCTGTTGATTCTAATTCCAAATGTTTGGCCTCCACTTCAAGTCTTTCTAACTCCAGATGGCTTTTTAAGTCTTCGGAGGAAAAGGTGAACTGTCCTGTTTCTGAGGGGTGCAAATTCTCATCACCAGACTGGTTATCCTCCTGGTTGCTGGTCGGAGCTGTGAGTAAGTCTGAAATCATTTCCTTTTTATTCAGGTTGGCATGCACTAGTTCATTGGCTTCACACACCTTGGCCGAATGGTTCTTTGTCAGCTTGCCATAATCCTCTGCTGAAATCTTTGCCTGCTTTCCCTGACTAAACTAAACTTACTAAAAAATAAACAAAACTGTTGAGAAATGAAACTCTGAATGTTTATCTTGTGGCTGCTGGGAATACACACACCTTCAGTGACAAATGCCTACAGGCTACAGAATTTCAATTAATATCCACACCACTGTTCACCAATATGTGATGTCCCCTCTCCTGGACAGTAATCAAACAGACTGAATCCTCAGAACACAGGAATCACAATCAGTCTGGAGTCTGGATTACTCTCTCTCTCTCTGCAGGTCAGCAGTCAATCTCCTCACTGGCACAGCTGTAGAGTTGAGTCCTTAGCCGAATGTCCAAGCCATGTCCTCCAGCACCTTCTCTGTGAAACCAGTGCTTCATGTCTCTGCTCCAAGCAGCTGACACACACATTCTTGCAGATTTGATTTGTGCGAGTGCGCGTGCACACACACACACACACACACACACACACACACACACACACACACACACACACACACACACACACACACACACACACACACACACACCAGGGAAAGGCTGGCACAGATTTACTCGCTATGCCCCCTTCTGCCCAGACTATAAGGTAGTTACACTGCCACCAGATGCTGCAAAGCTACTCTAAGTGCACACACACACACACACACACACACACACACACACACACACACACACACACACACACACACACACACACACACACACACACACACCAGGGAAAGGCTGGCACAGATTTACTCGCTATGCCCCCTTCTGCCCAGACTATAAGGTAGTTACACTGCCACCAGATGCTGCAAAGCTACTCTAAGGCGTGCACACACACGCACACACACACACACACACACACACACACACACACACACACACACACACACACACACACACACACACACACACACACACACACACACACACACACACACACACACACACACACACACACACACACACACACACACACACACACACACCAGGGAAAGGCTGGCACAGATTTACTCGCTATGCCCCCTTCTGCCCAGACTATAAGGTAGTTACACTGCCACCAGACGCTGCAAAGCTTCTCTAAGGCTCTTAAAAGGGCATCGAATTATGCTGAGTGAAATTAATATTAATACAAATGATAGTTTCATCAGTGCAGTAAGGCTTTCAGGAGTGGCCACAGAGTCACCAAATGGATATAAGTACCTTCAAAGGTTAAAATATTCTCTAAAGGATCACCACAATGAAAAGTTTAAATGCGAGTTGTGCACCCATCTTTGCCAATTTGGTTCTTTATGCCTGGGAGGTTAGATATTCATTGAGTTGTGATTTTTCCAGAAAATACATAAGTTACTTTTGTTTTTTGAATGATATACTCATTGAAGGACAAGAATAAGAATACTGAGTTATTTTTGGATTATGTAAATAATATCACACCATATTTTAAATTTACATACATTATTTGGACATTACTTTAACCATGGATAATTTGAGAGGGAAGTTTACTACAAAAATACATAGAAAAGAGACCTTCTCTAATAATTATCTGAATTTTGACAGTTGTCACCCTGGTTATATGAAAAGGAACATACTTAAAGGGCAGCTGGTTATGGCAGCCCAAATGTGCTCAGAATTAGATTTGTTCCAGACTGAAATGGGGAAGATAAGTATAATGTTTTTAGAGAGGTGGTACCTTGAAAAACTGGTTAAAGGTTTGTGCAAGGAAATGAAAATTGGATGGGGCAATAGGTACAAGCCCCTGTTAGGTAATGTAAGTGGATTTAATGATGGAGATGGTGTCCCAAGAGAAAAACAGGATTCTAATAAGGGGATGATGATTCCATATGCCTCAAACAGTAGAGAAGTTAAGAATATATTACCTAAAAACTGGGCAATATTCAAAGGGAACATGGAAATTATGAAATTTGTGGGTGGTGAACCACACTTTATTTATAAAACAGGGAAGAATTGCAAGTCTATTTATGAGCAGAATTTAATTAGGAATTCAATACCAACTAAAGGTACAACATGTTGTGGTGAATGTAGGCAGTGCCAGTATATTTTGAATGAAGGTATACTTATCCTTTAAGGGACACCTTTTGGAGTGAATATACAGAAGGAAAATTGTAACATCAAAGGTTTAGTTTATATAGTGATATGTGAAGGGTGTGGACATTACTATGTGGGTAAAACAGAGAGACAATTAAAGAAGGGAATTTACGAAAATATATATTCAATACAAAAGGCAAATACCAACAATGCACTGTTAAGCATAGTATTGAATGTCCTAACTTCACAAAGTTTAAATTTGGAATTTTGGGGGTAGTCCCTAATGACCCCAGAGGGTATGGTGGGAACTTATGTTAGAATTGAAACTATTTCTATGGCAGGCAAGACTGAATGCAGTTAACCCCCCAGGTATGAATGAACACATATCTTTACTCTCAATTTTGAAAAAGAGGGCATTAAAACTATAAATAATATGCTACTAGATAACTTTTATGGTAATAGAGCTATTAATTCATGAATTTATTAATAATGAGTGTTACAAGTTGTTTACAAGACTAAAGAAGGGTAAAACATTATAAACCAGCCATCATTTTTGCATTTTTGCGTATTGTATATGATGAAAATTCACTATATTATTCTCATAGTTGTTTTTATACTGATTAATTTGTTATGAATGTATATACTTTTAATTATGTAAATATTTAGATATATCTATATTAAGTACAATAGTTTAA
Organism: Protopterus annectens; assembly: GCF_019279795.1. Taxonomy (NCBI): domain Eukaryota; kingdom Metazoa; phylum Chordata; order Ceratodontiformes; family Protopteridae; genus Protopterus; species Protopterus annectens. The sequence goes on from NC_056737.1 coordinate 1,206,830,532, forward strand.
GTTGTAGAGGCATTTTTGTGGAATATACAATAATGTTTTTATAGTTATTTTATGTTTTAAATGTGGTTGTGGTACTATAGTTAATGATTTGCACTTCAATGGCTAATTAATTAGCCAAATGGGCATAGTATAAAAGGAAGTGTTTTATCCAGAATGGTTGCTTTGATGAAGTGCCAGCATTAAAGTGTGGAGGGACGAAAGCACTTGACATTCTATGTGGATTGTGTGGATGTAAAATAAAAGACGTTGGATTTTCAACTAGAGGCTTTGCTGCACAAAGGAAATGTCATAAAAAGAAGTTCAATATTTAATAATAAATAATAAAAAAACATAAAAATACTAAATATCTATTTACAATAAACACCAGAATTTCAATCACAGGCTATATTAAAATAACACAGCTGAATAGATTCATACAGATACAGAAAAGCAGTACTTAACTAATCTCACTATATTTTCGGACTGATCTAAAGAATTACTATTCCCTGGTCACTTACTAGAGCAAGGCAAGATGAAGAAGGTGAGGAGTCCTTCTTTGTCAGGTTCCAAAAGCAGAGTGCAATGCGACTTCGTCTCATATAGTATTAAAACATTGTTTTTTAGTCCTGACTTACAGAATGACATCACATACATCTGGCCACCTGACTTCTGGTTCCCATATTACCTCCATTACTGGAAACTGAGCCAGAATCTCACACATATGTGTTACCATACATACAGATAGAGCTTTGCTAATATCTGTTGCAGCTTTTGGAAGTCATAAAACAATAAAACACTTGCACTCTTCCTAAAGAGCTAATAGATCCTTCTCTGGTACAGAAATTTAATCTCTGTCTGGAGTCAGAACTGTAAGATACAATTTTTATGGCCTAAATGAAGTAATTTAATTTCTTGCCATTTGCAAAGTTATCTGGACTGAGATTAACCTCTTTTCTTCCAGTATCCTCTCTTAAAACATATACATTTAATCAGTTACAGTACAGTCAGGACCCACTATCAGTACATTTTTTAACACACAAGCAACTTTACAAATACATTTTTCAACATAAGCATCAATTCAAATCAGTTTGATATACAAATGATATCCAATTATTTGCAAAATTTCAGCTAGCTCTGCTGGCATATGTTACACATCCACTGCCCTACTTCTCCTGGCATAGCCAGCAATACCTCCCATAGTCACAGCTTATAAGAGGTCTCATTATAATTAACTTTACACCACAATTAACCAAACTAATAAAGAGTTTAACTGAATTATTAGGAAGCTCAAAATAAACCTAGCTACAAGTCTTTTTTAAAATATGTCAGGAAGTTAGGAACTAATACCCAGCAGTGTTTTGAGCTAGTCCACAATAATACTGCACACTCTGAACTAAAAGAAATATATAAAAATAGTGTAAATTTCACTTCACCCACAGTTATTGCTATTCTACTGATTCCACAGCCCCAGTTACTCCCCCCTTTGATGACTATGTAACATATTTGCTCAGCTCTATCGATACCTAAAACACCTCACCCATGGGCCCAGCCAGGCTATCTAATTATCAGTACTAAATATGGCCTATTTGAAGCCCCTACTTTATGTCTTTAATCTTAGCCTCTCCACTGATGCCATTACATGAGGGTGACCCAACTACAGACCCTGGTAACTATAAAACCATCAGTCCCACTAGCCTTATATGTAATTACATGTATTATCACAGACCTTGTTAATCTGGTTGTTGAAAATCTCTTAATTCTGGCCTCTCATCAGTTTGGCTTTGTCAAAGAAAGGTCCTGCCTGCCTCTTTAACATTATTAATTTCTTTGAAAATGTAACTGAAAAAATAATTAAAGCAGTGCATAGCAGTTATATAATACATGCAACACATCTGGACCTAGCCAAGACCTTTGGTACTATTTCCCATGCAGGCATTTTTGGCAGACTTATAAATCTGAATATAAATATTTAAATATAAATACTTATGTTGTGTGGTGGATAGCTAACTGGTTGCTTGAGAGAACTTATATGGTTAGAGTTGCAGATGACACCACTGATAACAAAACAGTTACCAGTGGTGTACCACAGGGCTCATTATTTGGCTCTCTCCTATTAGCCTGTGGTTATCTAAGTTTGCAAATTACTGTAAACTGGTTGTTGTTATTCAATCTTTCACTGACTCAAAGTTACTTCAAAAAGGGTTAACAACTGATGCAAGGACAATAGTCTCAGGCCAAATGAGGAAAAATGTAGCATACTCCATTTTGGTAAACAAAACATTTTCATATACCAAAAAGGTGACACACTCATCTAATCAGGCACTACTGTAAGGGATCTAGGCTCCCTTTTGGATAATTTCTTACTGCTTGACCATCATGTCTCCATAATAGTTTGACATCTCATTTCCAAAGGCATGTCCATTAGATCCAAAGAAGTTTTAATTCTCCTTTACCTGTTTCTCAGCTGACCCATTATTGAATATAATGCATCTTTTGGCATGTGTTTGTCAAAATATATTATTCAACTCGAGACACCTCAGAGATTCATAACTAAAAAAAATCACTGACCTCAAAAACATTAGTTATCAGGACAGGCTGGTAGCCCTCTGTCTGTGCTTAGTATCTGATGGACTCCTCCATGGATATCTGTGCCTTGGTTTTTGAGACATTAGGATGATCCAACCTTCTCTGACCTCATATACTGTCATATAACTAATGGTAGCGCAGATACCAGGTTAAAGAAACTAAACACTCCTCGACATATAATAAGATGTCTTGGTGTATTGATGTATCCTTCACCTCTGGAACAGACTTCTACTACAAATCAAGCCGCGTAGCACCCTTGTCGACTTCAAGGTTGTTGTTGTTGCTTGCCTTTCGGCTTTTCCCGATTAGGGGTTGCCACAATGGAACTCTGGTCCGCTAATGATTGGCAGTAGATTTTCACAAATGCCGAGGTGCCAGCTCGACGTCCAACCTTTAGCAAAGGCATGCCCATTTACGCATGTCTTTCAAACGCCCACCCAACCACTGGGAGAACATGCAGACTCCACACAGAAGGCTCTCCCCGCACTCCAGCCAAGAATCGAACGGGAGAACCTCTTGCTGTGAGGCAACAACACTACTGCTGCACCACCGCATATAATTGGATGGGCAGCCTTTGATTCTCCCTTTGATAAAAAGAGAGATGATATCCTTTCTTGCCCTCCTTGAGGCTGGGGGACACTTTTGAATAGGGATTTTTGGCTGGACTTGTAATGGTCTGACACTGATTGCCTATTTCTTACCTTTGAACCAAAGCAAATAAAAAGACTGAAAATAATAATAAATAATGATATTTGTGGACATATCCAGTTTCATTACCAGTCAGGTAATGGTTATTGATATAACATGTTATTTCATTACAGTTGAACGATTTACATGACAGGTAAGGTGTTCCTCAGCCAAGATCGCTCAGTCACTGCAGCTATGTAAACTATTCCTTATTTGGGTAGGTGATGAAAATAACATACAATGTAAAGGAAACACATTTGGTAAAATGTTACAGATTATTATTTCAGTTTCTGCTAATTAGTTAACCCCAAAAGACCTTGTGATAGAACAACATGCAGGTGGTATTGAAGTACATTGTCCCAGGTATAGAGCTAGGTTAACCTACCATCAGGTGGTATAGATGTTTAAATTTTATTGATTTCTTCAAAAATTTCTTGAGTGCAAATGCCTATTAAATTCAAAGAAAACTGATATAATGATCTTTACTGTACCTCAAAAACAGGCTATCTGCCTTCAACAATTTCTCAAAGATATTAATGGAAACTACATTCCAAATGATGCTCAGTAAAAGTATCTAGGGCTTATTCTATACCCTTCTGTCACCGTCTCCCTTCACGTGGACAATGTTTTCACAAATGTTTTAACACAACTTAAAGTCCACTATCAAATCTCCAACTTACTGTCTTCTACTGCTTGCACTGCTATAGTCAAAAACTTTCTAATTCCAAAACTAGAATATGGATTACCTCTATTTTGACTACATTTATCTTTCAGCATGCATAAATTGCAAACCACTGAAAACAAAATATTGAGATTTGTTCCACTATCAGATATAAATTTGCATCACTGTGACTAGAGCAGGTCAAATGGCTACCAGTTACAAGCAAGGTGGTGTTTCTCCATGATATTGTAACTTACAAAATCCTTAACTGTGGCTACTTTCCTCCACTGAAAACACGTCTCCCTAGCAGGGAAGCAAATTACAAACTAAGGAGCAATTGGTATGACTGTTACTCCTGCCAGAACAAAATTCAAAACTGCTATAGGCAAAAGTTTTTTTTTTTCCAGAGGAGGACTTTCCCTACAGAACAACCTACAAAATGATGTTAAAAACAATGAAGTCTTACAAACCTTAAATACTTTCTTAATTGAACATTTACACAGTGAAGCTAAGGGTAACTTCTTTCCAGATGCTGATATACTGGTCATTTGTATTTACTGCCATGTAATTCTTTGGTAAAATCTTCTTTTTAAAATACACATAAGCTGGGTTATGATTATGTATATTTAATTTCAATTACAAACTGCATTCTTATGTAGTCACCACTTCTTTTGTATGCCATCTGCTAGGACTATCAGTTGGTAAGAATGGTGACCTCAAGGTTCCTGTGTAGGAAATGTCGTTGCATCTTTGTGATTACATACTGAAATTTTTAAGCTTCATTTGAAATCGTTTATAACTTAATAGAATCTCTGTGAATTGTTCTATTACATTGTTAACTGTGTCTTGAAATGTTTTTATTAATGTATCTGGGTAATGTATAAAACATCTTCAGAAAGATTATTATTTATTTACAATTTGGTGACTAGGTAAATGAGTTGGTCTATTGACCCTTTCAATCATAGGATCATAGGCTCATAGGAGGTTACTAGGCACCTCATTGGCCCTCTTCAAAGGCAATCTGGATGATCGGATGGGTAACATTAAATTCATCCCAGGGGTTCCACCTATGTCCCTCTTAGACAGGAGTGATAGGTGCTGATCATGGAAATAAGGGTAACACTTGGCTAGGCTTGTAAGGGCCCTAGGGTCATTAGCCTAGTAACCTCCTATGATCCTATGATCCTATGATTGAAGGGGTCAATAGACCAGCTCATGTACCTAGTCAACAAACTGTAAATAAATACTAATCTTTCTGAAGATGTTTTATATGCACTTTCATAAAATATTTGAGACTTGCCATTTTTCAAATGTATATGCATGGGATTATAATGCAGTTACATGTATGTTGTTTTAAATGTAATGTGTACAGTGTGACTGTAGTAATTAAACACTAATACATAAAATGCATGGCTTAATTATTAAGTGGAGGGGGGTAACTACATATCTGTGATGTTATACTGCTTGAATGACCAAGGTCACCATTGGCTCTGGTAAATCCACCTCACATGCAGGAACCATGTGCATTACAAAAACTGAATCACAGGGCAAACAAGTACAAAAATTATAACAGAGATGTGAGGGGATAGCTGTCCCCAGCATTAAGATAGAAGATTGATTTCAAGTCCTTGTTATTGGTGAAAAATGAAAAATAAATAAACAAACAAACAAATAAATAAAAATAAAAACACTTAAACATTACAATATTAAGCAGCAGTATTAAAGAGTCCATAAGTTAAAATGTTAATTCCTCTTCTAGAAAGGTACCAAAGAAACAAACTCAAACAGGATTAGTCACCAGAATAACTCAGCTTTAATTTATGATAACCCCTTTCATCTACAAACTTGGATCTAATAAAGTGCAGTTGGTATTTTGTGAGAGGATTTTTGTTTATCTGACAAAATTCAGACTAAAGTTTTGTGCAAAAAGGTAGGGTTACATGTAATATCTCACTTTTCATGTCTAATAATTTAAAATAGTAGAATTTTTGATATATAAAAACAAGTCTAGTGTTTTCCTAAAATGCATATTTCGGTTTTACATGCTTTAATTCTGCATGTATGCTTAGGTTTTCATGTAATTGTGTAAACTATAGCAAGTGCCATGAATTACTAACCTTTGGAGATTAGTTTACCTTCAGGTGCAGATGAGCCCATTCTCATTGCTTTATGACCTAAAAACTTAGTTTCAACTTCTCTTTGATGCAGCTAGATTATCTTATTTCAGGGTGTTTCCACACTCATTTTTATCAGTAAAGTAATTTCACCTTTTAATGTAATTCAAATATTTTGCAATTTTTTGGACAAAAATATAAACAGCGAGCATAGCCATAATGTTACACAACAGACCAGACTAGAACAGCAGAAGCACAGCAAGGCAGTGGATAGCTGGCAGAGATCACTGCAGCTAGTTATGGGACTGGTTTGCCGGCAGAGGTCACTGTAGCTAGTTATGGGACTGATTTGCCAGCAGAGGTCACTGTAGCTAGTTATGGGACTGGTTTGCCGGCAGAGGTCACTGTAGCTAGTTATGGGACTGGTTTGCCAGCAGAGGTCACTGTAGCTAGTTATGGGACTGGTTTGCCGGCAGAAGTCACTGTAGCTAGTTATGGGACTGGTTTGTCGGCAGAGGTCACTGTAGCTAGTTATGGGACTGGTTTGCCGGCAGAGGTCACTGTAGCTAGTTATGGGACTGGTTTGCCGGCAGAGGTCACTGTAGCTAGTTATGGGACTGGTTTGCCGGCAGAGGTCACTGTAGCTAGTTATGGGATTGGTTTGCGAATACAGTAGCACATATACATTCTTACCTATATTTATGTAGGGCACAAATGCCTGATGTTTATCTAAGTTATATATTATGTAGGCTTGGGAATAACTAAGGATTGCACAGGATAAGCTGGGGAATGTTGCTAGGGATAAAATAGTCCGGCCTATCCTGCTCAGTTTAGTACCAAAATGCCATCTTTATGGCAAATTATTTAGAAAATGAATGGATGGAAATTCAGTGAGAACTATGTGCTCATAACTGCAGTCCTAGCATACCTACAGCAGGACAGTGGTGTGTATGTTGCAAAAAGAAAAATTCCACAGTTAGAGCAGTGCCAGACATACCAGTGTGACAGGGCATGAGAAAAAAAGATAACCGATAAGGAGTATGGAGAGTAATACATGCCAGAAATACCATGCATGGGTGGATGAACAAATAACTACAAAGTAACACAGTGCCAAGTGCAACCTGCTAACAGGCAATAGAATGCACTGATGCAGGGCACACATACCAGACCATCTCTTAAAGCAGAAAATGTGTAACAGGAAAATAGAGATGTAACCACTACTTAGCAATGTGTGCGTGCTGGACCAGTATGTAGGAAGACATGCTTGTGGAAAATAACTGTTAACAACAAATGTGTCATCAACAGAGGAGCCATCAGGATGGCAGGACAAAGTATGGGGTTAGGAAACATTACAAACAAGACACAGAGACAGGGGAGTCATCAGGGTAAAAGGACACAGTATGGCATTAGGGCACATACCACACAAGACACAGACACAAGGGAGTCATTAGGATGACAGTACATAGTATGGTGTTAGGACACATACCGCACATGGCACAGAGACAGGGTAGTCTTCAGGATGACAAGACACAGCAGGGTGTTAGCACACATACCAAACAAGACACACAGACAAGGGAGTCATCATGGTAACATGACATAGTATGGGGTTAGGACACATACCGCACATGGCACAGAGACAGGGTAGTCTTCAGGATGACAAGACACAGCAGGGTGTTAGCACACATACCAAACAAGACACACAGACAAGGGAGTCATCATGGTAACATGACATAGTATGGGGTTAGGAAAAACACTGAATTAGACACATAGAAAAGGGAGTCATCAGGATGACAATAAACAGTATGGGGTTAGGACATGTACGAAACAAGACACAGAGACAGGAGAATCATCAGGGTGACAGAACACAGTATGGAGTTAGGACACATACTGAAGAAGACACAGAGACAGGGGAGTCATCAGGATGACATGAAACAATATGGGGTTAGGACACGTACTGAACAAAACACAGAGACAGTGGATTCATCAGGATGACAAGACAACAGTATGGGGTTCGGAATGTACAATGCATGACACCAAAACAGTGGAGTCATCAGAATGACAAAATACTGCATGGGGTTAGGACATACACCAAACACGACACAGAGACAAGGGACTCTCTAGGATGACAAGACACAGAATGGGGTTAGGACATGTACCGAATGGGGTTAGGGTATACACCAAACATGGCACAGAGACAAGGGACTCTCCAGGATGACAGGATGCAGTAGGGGTTAGGACAGGTACCGAACAAGATTGATGACAGGACACAGTATGGGGTTAGGACACATACCGAACAACACACAAATACAGAGGCGTTATCAGGATGACAGGACACAGTATGTGGTTAGGGCACGTACTGAACAGAGACAGGGGAGTCATCACAATGACAGGACACAGTATGGGGTTAGGACACATACCCCACAAGGCACAGAGACAGGGGAGTCATTAGGATGACAGGACATAGTATGGCATTAGGACACATACCGAACAACACACAAATACAGGGGAGTTATCAGGATTACAGGACAAAGAATGGGGTTATTACATGTACTGAACAGGACACACAGACAGGAGAGCCATCAGGGTAACAGGACACAGTATGGGGTTAGGACACATACCAAACAAGACACAGAGACCGGGAGTCATCAGGATGACAGATACAGTATGATTTAATGACACGTACAGAAGAAAACAAGGAGACAGGGAGTCATCAGGATGACATGACACAGTATGGGGTTAAGACACATATCAAACAAGACACAGAGACAGGAGAATCATAAAGGTGCATACCTCTCAATCTCTTAGTGCAGCAAATCTGAACAAAGCCTAAAAATGGGGGGACAAAGTCCCATAAATAGGGACAATTTTTAAATATTGCTCTTATAAAGTTAGAAAGTTGCTAGAGTAAAAGGGTTTGTGTTAACATACATTGCTTAAGGATATGAAGTTTGAAAGTCAAATGTATGTCATTATTTTCTGACTTTTGTCCTCAGATCATCCCAGTGATTTGCCTGAAAACCACAAATTTTATAAGTAATAAACCAAAAAATAGGAGGCCAAAATCTGGATAGTTGAGAGGTATTTCATGATGACAGGACACAGTATGAGGTTTGGACACATGTGAAAGAAGACACAGAGACAGGTGGGTCATCACAATGATACGGCATGATATGGGGTTAGGACACATACCGCAGAAGAGACAGAGATAGGATACGCAAACCCCTCACCTTTTAGAGCAAAAAATCTGGATGAAGCCATAAATAAAAGTGGGACAAAGGCCTAAAAACAGGGACAGATTTTAAATATTGCTCTTATAAACTTAGAGAGTTGCTAGAGTAACAGGGCAATGTTAACATACATTGTCTTAAGGATGTGAAGTTTGAAAGTCACATTTATGTGATTATTTACTGACTTTTGTCATCAGGTCATACCAGTGATTTGATAGAAAACCACAAATTTTATAAGTAATAAACCAAAAATATGAGGCATAATCTGGACATTCTGCAAAATTATGGACAGTTGAGAGGTATGTCAGGGTGATAGGACACGGTGTAGGGTTTGAACCCATACCAATGAAGGCACAGAGACAGGGGAGTCATCGCAATGACAGGACACAGTATGGAGTTAGGACATGCGCTGAAGAAGACTCAGAGACAGGGGAGTCATCAGTATGACAGGACACAGTATGGCATTAGGACACATACTGAACTAGATACAGAGACAGAGAAATCATCAGGATGACAGGCTACAGTATGAGGTTAGGACACATACTGAACAAGACACAGAGACAGAGGAGTCACTACAATGATAGGACACAGTATGGGGTAAGGGAACATTCCAATCAAGGCACAAAGACATGGGAGGCATCAGGAAGCGAGGACACAGTATAGGGTTAGGACACATACCGCACAAGACAAAGAGACAAGGGAGTCATCTGGGTGACAGGAGACAGTATTGGGACAGGACACATACCACACAAGACCCAGTGACAGAGGAGTCATTAGGATGACAGGACACAGTATGGGGTTACGACAGATACCAAAACAGACACAGAGACAGTGGAGTGAATATGGTGACAGGACACCATATGGGGTTAGGACACTTACTAAAGATGACACAGAGACAGGGGAGTCATTTGAGTGACAGGACACAGTATGGGGTTAGGACACATAATGCACAAGACACAGACACAGAGAGTCATCAGGATGATAGGATACAGTATGGGTTTAGGACACATACCGAACAAGGCACAGAGAAAGGAGAGTCATCAGGGTGACAGGATACATTATGGGGTTTGGACAAATACCAAACAAGACACAGAAACAGGGAAGTCATCAAGATGAAAGGGCATAGTATGGGGTTAGGACACATATCACAAAAGACTAAACAGGGGAGTCATTAGGGTGGCAGGATACAGTATGGAATTAGGACACATACCAAAGAAGGCACAGAGACAGGAGAGTCATCATAATGACAGGACAAAGTATTTGGTTAGGACATATACCAAACAAGACACAGGGATAGTAGAGTGATCAGGATGACAGGGCGAATTATGGGGTTAGGACATGTACTGAACAAAACACAGAGACAGTGGAATCATCAGGATGACAAGACAACAGTATGGGTTCGGAATCTACCATGCATGACACCAAAACAGTGGAGTCATCAGAATGACAAAATACTGTATGGGGTTAGGACATACACCAAACACGACACAGAGACAAGGGACTCTCTAGGATGACAAGACACAGAATGGGGTTAGGACATGTACCGAATGGGGTTAGGGTATACACCAAACATGGCACAGAGACAAGGGACTCTCCAGGATGACAGGATGCAGTAGGGGTTAGGACAGGTACCGAACAAGATTGATGACAGGACACAGTATGGGGTTAGGACACATACCGAACAACACACAAATACGGAGGCATTATTAGGATGACAGGACACAGTATGTGGTTAGGGCACGTACTGAACAGAGACAGGGGAGTCATCACAATGACAGGACACAGTATGGGGTTAGGACACATACCCCACAAGGCACAGAGACAGGGGAGTCATTAGGATGACAGGACATAGTATGGCATTAGGACACATACCGAACAACACACAAATACAGGGGAGTTATCAGGATTACAGGACAAAGAATGGGGTTATTACCTGTACTGAACAGGAGAGCCATCAGGGTAACAGGACACAGTATGGGGTTAGGACACATACCAAACAAGACACAGAGACTGGGAGTCATCAGGATGACAGATACAGTATGATTTAATGACACGTACAGAAGAAAACAAGGAGACAGGGAGTCATCAGGATGACATGACACAGTATGGGGTTAAGACACATATCAAACAAGACACAGAGACAGGAGAATCATAAAGGTGCATACCTCTCAATCTCTTAGTGCAGCAAATCTGAACAAAGCCTAAAAATGGGGGGACAAAGTCCCAAAAATAAGGACAATTTTTAAATATTGCTCTTATAAAGTTAGAAAGTTAATAGAGTAAAAGGGTTTGTATTAACATACATTGCTTAAGGATATGAAGTTTGAAAGTCAAATGTATGTCATTATTTTCTGACTTCTGTCCTCAGATCATCCCAGTGATTTGCCTGAAAACCACAAATTTTATAAGTAATAAACCAAAAAATAGGAGGCCAAAATCTGGATAGTTGAGAGGTATTTCATGATGACAGGACACAGTATGAGGTTTGGACACATGTGAAAGAAGACACACAGACAGGTGGGTCATCACAATGATACGGCATGATATGGGGTTAGGACACATACCGCAGAAGAGACAGAGATAGGAGATGCAAACCCCTCAACTTTTAGAGCAAAAAATCTGGATGAAGCCATAAATAAAAATGGGACAAAGGCCTAAAAACAGGGACAGATTTTAAATATTGCTCTTATAAACTTAGATAGTTGCTAGAGTAACAGGGCAATGTTAACATACATTGTCTTAAGGATGTGAAGTTTCATAGGTTCATAGGTTCATACTAGGCTATCTGCCCAAGGGCATTTATAAGCCTAGCCCATAGTTATGTGGCTTTTGCCACCCCTTTAGTTTGAATAAAAACTATGCCTATCATTTTGCTGTGCCTCTGTCAAGCAGTGACACTGAAGTAATCCCTGGGGTATATCTGCAATCTCCCATCCATTGGTCAAGATTCCTCTTGAACAAGGCCAGAGAGGTGCTCTGCCTCACATGTACCGGGATTTTGTTCCACAGCATAGGGAGTCTCTGGGTGATGAATCTGTCCCTCCAGCACGTTCTATTTATAACCGTGTCAAGGTTTAAGTCTCCGCCCTTGTGGTTCTGAGGGATCTAGATTTTTGAGGTGAAGCATATTCATCAAATCTGGGTTTGACATGGCCTTATATGTCAGGCACAGGTCACCTCTGAGCAAGCGGTATGAGACTGAATAGAGCTGGAGTTCTTTCAGTCGGGCAGCATAAGACATATTTTGAGACCCTTTATCCTTTTGGTGAGGACCTTTTGGGGCCTTTCAAGCTGCAGCAGGTGTCTGGTCAGATACATTCGAAGCGGGCATTGTACTCAATCATAGGTCTAATGAGTGATGAGTACAGGGGACGATGACCTCCCTTGATCTAGATGTGAATCCCTTCATGATCAGGTGGGTGATATAGAAGGTTTTCCTAACTACTTTAGCAACATGAGTGTCAAGCGAAGGCTACTGTCAACCTGGGTCCCCAGATCTCTGATGACTTTTCTGTGCTCAGTGGATTGCCACCTATATGGTAGCTAGGGGTAACCTTGTTTTTCCCGAAGGGTATGACTATGCATTTTTGGCGTTTAACTTCAGGCCATGGCTCTGGCACCAGTTATCCGTTTCTGTGAGGCCCTTCTGGAGGATATCTGTGTCAGATGTGTTTTCGACTATGGCCCAGTTTGCAGTCATCTGCAAACTTTGTCAGCCATAACCCTCCTGTGTTTGCTTGTACTTCAGAAAAGTAGATGCCGAACAAGAGTGGACCCAGGACTGAGCCCTGTGGGACACCACTTGTGACAGGCTTTGAGTCTGACATGGCTCCAGCAACTCTGACTCTGTGGGTTCTGTCACTTAGCCAGTTTGCAACCCATCTTGTGATGTATGGGTTTACATTCAAGCTGATGAGTTTTTCGATGATACCTGAGTGGGGTATTGTGTCGAAAGCCTTTGCCAGGTCGAGGTAGGCTGTATGGACTGCCTTTCCCTCATCAATGGCCTTGGTGACTGTCTCGAAAAAGTCAACCAAGTTTAAGAGGCAGGATCTGCCTTTGACAAAGCCAAACTGGGTTGGATCCAAAGTCTGCAAGTTCCCTATGTCTTTATTTATGAGTTCCATTATGATCCTCTCCATGGCTTTGCAGATAAGGCTTGTCAAGCTAATGGGGTGGTAATTTCCAGGGTCTGTGGAGGCACCGCCCTTATGAAGTGGGACCACAGTCGCCGTGCGCCACTCCTTGGGTACGTATCCTGAGGTGAGGCTAAGATTAAACAGCTGTCCTAACTGTGGGTTTAATTCCTCGTTGAGTTCATGAAGCACACAGCCGGGGACACCATCTGGTCCCATGGATGCTGTGTTTTTTGCCTTAGTGAGGGCAGTTCTCACCTGGGCGTTGGAGATGTTTGGGGCTACAATCCTCTGGAATAGATATCTCTCCTTTGGGGAGGGGAGAAGTTTGCACTGAACCTGTCAGCCAGTATGTTGGCAATGTGTGTAGGTTCAGTAATTTTCACATCATTTTGAACTAATTCTGAGCATATCTGGGAGTTTCCTCCTAGGTTTCTAACATAGCTAAAGAAGGCCTTATGATTCTCTTTAGAGTCCTTGGCGATTTTTCTCTCAAAATTTGCCTTGGATGATTTTATGAGAGCTCTTAGTTTTTTACTTATAATGATCAAAGGTGTCTTACCTTTCAAGGATTTTGCTCTATCTTGTAGTAGCTTCCTCCTTTTGTTGTAGAGCTTGTTTATGGCTGGGGTCCACCAGACTGGACGCTTGCCTTTGGTACAGAGAGTCTTAGTTTTGTTTGGGATTGCCTGATCCATGCAGTCCTGTAGGTGCTGGTAGAAGGCATTTGTAAGTGATTCAGCGGTTTGAGTAATGTTTACCACTAGCTCAGGGGCCTTAAATGAGACCACACTAGTTTTTAGAAGTGTGAAATCGGCTTTTGAGAAGTTTTTCACTGTGGTCTTTTTTGTTTCAGGTGGGGGCGGGATGAGGACCTCCAGCGAGATTAGTTTATGATCTGATCTCACCAGTGAGGGGTATACTTCCGGTGTTGAACATTTTGATCCCATGTTCGTGATGATGAGATCAAGTATGTTTTCTCCTCTTGTGGGGATGGTGACTAGTTGTTTCATGGCATTTGAGTTTATGAACTCCAGGAATCTTTGGGTTAGAGTGTTCGGGCTTGAGTAGTGTTCCCAGTCTATATTAGGGTAGTTGAAGTCACCTAGTATGATGGTGTTTGGAGATACATTTATCCCCTCCAATGTTTTCAGGAAGGCCATGTGAGGTTCCTGAGTTTGAGAGGGTGGCCTGTAACATGCTACAAATTGCAGAGCAGTCTTGCCTATGGTTAATTGCACCTGGATGGTCTCCAATGCATCGTGCGTTGCCACCAACCTTGAGGTGTGGGTGTCCTTTATGAATATGGACACCCTCCTTCTTGGTGTTGTCCGGATTTTGGGGCGGAACGCATGATATGAGGTGAAACCTGTTAGTGCTGGGGTGCTCTCAGGAGCCTTGAACCAGGTTTCTGTCACAGCACAGACATCGATGTTCTCCATATTGAGAATGGCCTCGAGTGCGTGCATCTTGAGATTGAGACTTCTGGCATTGAGCAGCATTACCCTTAGTTTTTTCCTTTTGGTGTTCTAGGGTGGTAGGTTTAGAATTTGAGCCTTGCCTAAAAAGGCACCATGGGGTGGCAAGAGCCTTTGCCAATATCCGGAAGCCCAGGGTGACAGGTGCAAGCCGTCCCTTGCGAAGCAGCGGGCTTGTCCAGCATGTCATCCCAGGCAGACAGACATTGGATCCCCTTTGAATGACACCAGAATTTAAGCCAATTATTAAAGCTGATCATCTTATCACTGTATTGTGGCATC
This sequence comes from Protopterus annectens, assembly GCF_019279795.1. Classification (NCBI taxonomy): domain Eukaryota; kingdom Metazoa; phylum Chordata; order Ceratodontiformes; family Protopteridae; genus Protopterus; species Protopterus annectens. The sequence continues at coordinate 1,206,845,682 of NC_056737.1, forward strand.
ATTCTAGGTGAAGGTAGGATACTGCTCAAGGTCAGGGTCATACCTGCCTGGGCTACATAATCAGAGAGCTCCTCGATGTCCCTTTTCATGCAGTCCAAGGAGGTCCGTCTCAGGTCGTTGACACCAGCGTGGACAATGACTGAGTCGTACTTGTACCTGCTGTTGAGAGACCTGAGTGCTTGCGTTATGTGGCGGATTCTAGCGCCCGACAGGCAGCTTACTGTGACCTTCTCTTTACTCAGTCTGGTGAGCGGACGTCAGTGTGTCTGACTATGGAATCACCAATGACAAGTGTGTCTGGCATTTTGTTTGGCCTTAAGGGCTGTGACTGTTTGACACTCTGACTGTGTGGTCTATGTGTTGCATGTGTTGGGTCATGAGGTGGTAGTTGTTTGGGTGTCTGCTTTGGTGGCCTCTGCTGTTTTGGTAAATTTTTGATCAGAGCCTCCGAGTATGTCTTTGTGTGAGTATGTGTATGATTTGAAGTTGTGATGGTACCATGTGTGACTGGGTATGTATTGTGTGTGGTTACCTTTATGTGATTATTTACTGACTTTTGTCATCAGGTCATACCAGTGATTTGATAGAAAACCACAAATTTTATAAGTAATAAACCAAAAATATGAGGCATAATCTGGACATTCTGCAAAATTATGGACAGTTGAGAGGTATGTCAGGGTGATAGGACACGGTGTAGGGTTTGAACCCATACCAATGAAGGCACAGAGACAGGGGAGTCATCGCAATGACAGGACACAGTATGGGGTTAGGACATGCGCTGAAGAAGACTCAGAGACAGGGGAGTCATCAGTATGACAGGACACAGTATGGCGTTAGGACACATACTGAACTAGATACAGAGACAGAGAAATCATCAGGATGACAGGCTACAGTATGAGGTTAGGACACATACTGAACAAGACACAGAGACAGAGGAGTCACCACAATGATAGGACACAGTATGGGGTAAGGGCACATTCCAATCAAGGCACAAAGACATGGGAGGCATCAGGAAGCGAGGACACAGTATAGGGTTAGGACACATACCGCACAAGACAAAGAGACAAGGGAGTCATCTGGGTGACAGGAGACAGTATTGGGACAGGACACATACCACACAAGACCCAGTGACAGAGGAGTCATTAGGATGACAGGACACAGTATGGGGTTACGACAGATACCAAAACAGACACAGAGACAGTGGAGTGAATATGGTGACAGGACACCATATGGGGTTAGGGCACTTACTAAATATGACACAGAGACAGGGGAGTCATCTGAGTGACAGGACACAGTATGGGGTTAGGACACATACTGCACAAGACACAGAGACAGAGAGTCATCAGGATGATAGGACACAGTATGGGGTTAGGACACATACCGAACAAGGCACAGAGAAAGGAGAGTCATCAGGGTGACAGGATACATTATGGGGTTTGGACAAATACCAAACAAGACACAGAAACAGGGAAGTCATCAAGATGAAAGGGCACAGTATGGGGGTAGGACACATACCACAAAAGACTCAACAGGGGAGTCATTAGGGTGGCAGGGTACAGTACGGAGTTAGGACACATACCAAAGAAGGCACAGAGACAGGAGAGTCATCATAATGACAGGACAAAGTATTTGGTTAGGACATATACCAAACAAGACACACGGATAGTAGAGTGTTCAGGATGACAGGGCAAAGTATGGGGTTAGAACATGTACTGGACAAGGCACAGAGACAGAGGAGTCATCAGGATGACAAGAGACAGTATGTTCTAGGATGGGTGTACCTGAACTAACCAAAACTGCAAATGACCAACAGTGAGATAACTGACAATGGAAGATCGACAACAGAGAAGACTAACAGTTGAGAATCTCGACGCTGAGAACACCGACATGTTAAGGTAAGTGTGCGATAGGGACGGATGTTAGGGTCAGGGTGTGGGTAAGGTAAGTGTGTGATAGTGATGGATGTTAGGGTACGGTGCGGGTGAGGTAAGTGTGCAATAGTGAAGGACTTTAGGTTTAGGGGCAGATTAAGTGAGTTAGGGTAAGGGTGCGGGTAAGGTAAGTGTGCGATAGTGACAGACTTAAGGGTTAGGGGTGTATTAAGTGAGTTAGGGTTAGGGTGCGGGTAAGGTAAGTATGCAATAGTGACAGACTTAAGGGTTAGGGGCGGATTAAGTGAGTTAGGGTTAGGGTGCGGGTAAGGTAAATGTGCGATAGTGACGGATCTTAGGGTTAGGGTTTGGGTTAAGGTTAGTGCATATATAGTTGTGTATGTAAGGTTTAGTGTAGGTTTGTAAGGATTTTGGTGTGCTTGTGTTGTGTGTGTGTTTTTCGGGAAAGTTATTTGTTTTGTTGATTGTCGGGATTGTGGTTTGTTGAGCATGTGAAGTTTCGTGTTTTTGAACTTTCGGTTCTGTCGTGTCGGTTATTTTGTTGTCTGTGTTTTGGCGTGCCGGTGTTATCAGGTAGACCTCCTAGGACACATACCAAAGAAAACACAGAGACAGGGAGTTGTGACAAAGGGAGATACTGCCAGCCCAGCTATCTGGAATTTTGTAAATAATTATATGCCAATTGTAAATATCAACATGATTCATATAAGATGCTTGTGTTACAAATGTATTAGAACTGTATGTCATGTATATATCAAACTAGGTTTGTACAGACGTGTGTTGAAAAGATATTTTATAAAGTAAGATGAAGCAACACCAGGCTATCATAAAACCAGCAACAGTTTATTCAGGAAACAGGCACAGGCAAAGGCATAAGCGCTGTTGCAGTATTACAACTGCTTCATCAGATGCATAAAATTTACCTAATTCAATGCCCGTTAAATAACAAAGTGGACAAAAATCACATGACATCCTAGTAAAACTCTTAAAGAGATAATATTTTAAATATATGCAGTACTAATAGCAAACGTATAAAAAAGTGAATGTGTAAAAGGTGGGGGATTAAAAGGGAGTTTATTAAAACTCCCTTCTTATTTAAAAAGAAGATATGCTTTCAGCATTGGTTTCAATGGTACTTTATCATTAAGTCCTGACCCTGTATCTGCTCTTAATCTAATAATCCATTTGGTTTCTAAACACTCTGTTTCATTTCTAACATCACCTCCCCTGAGACTCTCCTGTACCATATCTAGAACTTGAAACCTAAATGCATATTCTGGGGATGTGTCTACATGTTTAGCTAATGCATTCCTAACCATAGTGTTTCTTATATCATTCAGATGTTCTCTTACCCTTTATTTCAGTCTTCTGCCATTTTATCTACATAAAATTTACTGCAGGTTTTATACACTGCTAGGTAAACCACATGACTGCTGTTACAAGTTGCCTCCACTGAAAATGTATAGACCTTCTTCTGGTGTGGGTGAAAAAAAAATCAACTGTTTGATCAATATGACTTCAAAAACTGCAGTTATAACAAGGTCTAGTATTATTTTTATAAGAATTATGTCATTGTTTCCTGCTATCATACCCCATAAGACACTCGGGGTGACATAGCAGCTGACCTAAAGATTTATTTTTCTTATAAACTATGCTGGGACATTCACTTATTATAGCTTTCAACTCCGTACTTGTGGTCATGACACCCCAATGTTTTTTAATAATATCAACTACACCTTTAGAGTCCTCAGAATATGTTACTGGTACCCTGCACCTAAGTTCATCTACCTTATTCACACATGCAGGTGGATCTGAGGATGACAAGAGACAGTATGGGGTTAGGATACATACCAAGCAAGACACAGATACAGGGAAGTGATAAGGGTGACAGGACAAAGTATGGGGTTAGGACACATACTGAACAAGGCACAAAGAGAGGGGAGTTATCAGTATGACAGGACATGCTATGATGGTAGGACACGTGCCAAACAAGAAACAAATAGAGGGGAGTCATCAAGGTGACAGGACACAGTATGGGGTTAGGACACATACCAAACAAGACACACAGAGAGGGGAGTTATCATGATGCTTAGTGGCCAAGAAGTATAGTGATGAAAAAAACTAATTGGAGATAATTTTTGATGGTCTAGGTTAATTTTACTTTTTGCAGGAAGCCAACAATTTTATGAAAGTAAAGAACGGGGAGGACAGAAGGTGGGCCAGGCAATATGGAAAACTGCATGTGATGTAAACCTTTATGTGTGGATAGAGCTTCCTGAATCTCTCCTTGCTTTGTAACTGTACAGCCAAAATCATACGCTTGTAGCTTCATAGGTAAGCACTAGGCAAGTTATGCTTACTGGCCATTTCAAGCCTAGTCAATGTCCCCAAGTTATGCTTACTGGCCATTTCAAGCCTAGTCACTGTCCCCAAGTTATGCTTACTGGCCATTTCAAGCCTAGTCAATGTCCCCAAGTTATGCTTACTGGCCATTTCAAGCCTAGTCAATGTCCCCAAGTTATGCTTACTGGCCATTTCAAGCCTAGTCAATGTCCCCAAGTTATGCTTACTGGCCAGTTCAAGCCTAATCAATGTCCCCAAGTTATGCTTACTGGCCATTTCAAGCCTAGTCAATGTCCTCAAGTTATGCTTACTGGCCATTTCAAGCCTAGTCGATGTCCCCAAGTTATGCTTACTGGCCATTTCAAGCCTAGTCAATGTCCCCAAGTTATGCTTACTGGCCATTTCAAGCCTAGTCAATGTCCCTTTTTGTGCTTGAAATAATGTATCCCATTTGGTTATAGATTGGTGTTACCCATCCCGTGGTCGATAATTTTATATTACCCCTAATGAGAATAACTGGGATAATTTGAGGGGAGCCATGCATGGGATAAAGCACTTAGGAGCTACCTCTGTCAGTTAGTACAGGGGATAGTCCTGGGATAAATTGTTTGTTTCCCATGTGTAGATCTAAGTTGCACTTGAATATGGACAGGGATGAACTTTGATTTATGTGGATGTGGAATCTTTCTCACAGGAAAGGTATTCTATGCGAGAGATACCTGTCCCTCCAAACTCTTCTGTTGATGTTGCAGAAAGATTTAGATCCCTCTTATGAATGTTTCTACCTTTTGACTTACTGATGTGCAGTAAATTCATCAGTAATAGGTCTGAGGATACCTTGCATGCCAGATACAAGGTCACCTCTTCGCAGTCTGTAGGATACCAAGTATAATGACAAGACTTTGAGTTGGTCCATGTAGGACATGTTGTTTAGGTATTGTATCCTTCTATTAAGGCATCACTATGTCCTTTTAGTAAGGTACCGCTGGATATTTTTAGTAAGGTACTGCTGTATCCTTTTAGTAAGGTATATCATGTTATGTTTGTGGCTGTAAACTTTGTCTAGCATATTATATACAGATTGAATTGAAGTATTTCTTATTGTTTCACTATACCCAAATCCTGGCCTGAAATTGGTCATTGATAATCAGTGTCCTGCCCAGTAAACAAACTTAAAAAAAACAAAACAGCAACACAAAATAAGAAATAAACATATTGAAACATACTGTGAGGAGTGTGTGTACATGGGGGGGGGGGTATATGGACTACTGCAGCATATACATAACTATTTCCTCCTATTCTTCATTCTGTAATTGTGACTTTGTTTCATAGATGACCCAATTTTTGTGGAAGACATGGTTCCAGGCCATGGCACTGGTGCTTGGTCATTAGTAACATCAGGGTCTGTGTAATGCTTTACAGCTCTGAAATATCCCGGCTTATGCATGTGCCCTACACCAAGAAATCACACAGTTCTGTCTTCTGCTATTCCAGTGAGTCAAAAGCCATTACAAGGCAATCCTTCGTACATAGAATGCCTGCCCATACATTTTGCCATTCGGACAGTGTGAATGAATACCTTACTTACCCATTGAGATTAAAATCACTGCCAAATAAAATGTCCAAGAAAGGTTTATGAATGTATGTGTAGGGGGCTTACATTTCTGTGTACAAAACTCAACTGAATGCAGTTCACTTGTATCGTTAACATGTCCCAATGCAGTCTATCCCTGCAGTTGCTGTAATGAACCTCTTTATGCAGATTAGCAACGCCTATGAGATAAAAGTGGAATATAGTCAGTAGAGCAACATCCACACTGACATTTAAATGCCAAATACCTGTTTTCTGTAACTGCTGTGCAGCTTATGAAACCCTAGGACACGTATGACACTGTGTTCCACTGGGTCTCACAACATATATTCATGTGTCCAGTTCCCCAGAGGTAGTCTAGGAGAATTCATTACCCTGTTAGAAGTCATGGGACATATATGTTGCACTGTGTAACAGGCACATTACAATAGCATGCATTAATCAGCAGAAATCATGCAGGTATGCTACATTGGCCACGTATGTATCTCTCAACCTTTTAGTGCAAGAAATGTGGACAAAGCCTAAAATAGTTGGGAGATAAAGGTCACAAAATAGTATCAGATTTTAAATATCGATCTTATAAACTTAGAAAACTGCTAGAATAACAGAATTTGCATTAACATGCATTTTTAAGGGAGATGATGTCTTGAAGTCTGAAAGTCAAATGTGTGTCATTATTTAGTGACTTCAGAACAAACAGAAATTTTATGAGGAACATACCAAAAGTATGAGGGGAAAAATCTGGACATTCTGTGTAAGTCTGGACAGTTGAGAGATATGACTTATAACAAAATAAAGTACTACATGCAGTGACTCAACACTTGACCAGTACACCTAGCAGATATGGCTTATAACAAAATAAAGTACTACATGCAGTGACCCAACACTCGACCAGTAGACCTAGCAGTCAGATTATCCATGAAGAGCACAGACGCTGACACAGGAATATTTGGTGAGTAACTGCTAAAACATCACCATAATGAGAATAATACCCTTCAGATATACAAATCCTTCAGCTAGACAAGATACATTTTGGATAAATTAGCCACCATTTTGCTTTGCATATACAGTGGTATAACCTGGGTGAGGCTCCACCATCATAAATCTTTTACACTTAAAGATGAAAGTGAGCATAAACGTGCAAGAATGTAGCGCCTGAAAAACAACTGCAGCACAATTCCTGCAGTTCTTCTTGAACTGAAATTCTTAAAATAGCAACTTAATAATATTGCAGTCCTGGTGCCTGAAGCAAAATTCTTAAGCCCTCAACTTAATGATACACTTTTTGAAGTTTATCTAAATGATGCACTTTTATCACGCAACATAAATTGTACTGCAGTTACATATATATATATATATATATATATATATATATATATATATATATATATTTATATACATATTACAAACCATCAATATAAGATTCCATAAAAAATATCAATTAAAACTTCAGACAACTGAAAACACACCATAAAAAAAAGAAAACAACAAAAAAGCACATAATTGCTAAGACTTGTATAATACACACCTGTTACGATTCAACAGCGCAGTGTTCTGTGAATGTAATATTTCTAATACATCTGAAGTCTTCTCATGTCAAACATTTGATTCTGAATTGCTTAAATTTATGCATTTATTTGTTTGCTTGTCTCTCAAGCAATAAAAAAGAACCCAAGCACTCCTGTCAATGGCTGCATCAAAAAGCCTTTTTTTCTGCAATGCAGGACTATTAGATTCACAAACTGATTAGCTGTAGTGAAGAAAAAACTAAATTATTAGCTAATTTACATGTCTCTGAATCACTGTTAACTACTCCAAGTGCAAATGAGCACTTCCTCTGATAATTAAAACTGGTTACCAATGCATCATTTTCTTCTCTCTCTCTCTCACACACAAACACACACAGACACACACACACACACGCACACACACACACACACATGCAGGACAAGTAACATCACACAAAACAAGTTTTGTAGTCATATATACCAACTTTCTTGTCACAAAACCACAGAACTATGAGTTTGAAAGATCTGAATTCTGAGCTTTGAGTTACTTAAAACTGCATGGGGCAAAACTATGTAATACAAAATTTTGGAAAAATGTATCCATAAGCAGTTAATGCATCATCTTATCAAAAATAATTTACTGTCCAACTCCCAGCATGGTTTTAGGCCTCATCACTCCACCACTACAACCCTCCTTGCTTTCTCTAATACTATAAATTATAACTATAATGATAACAAACTATCTTCAGCCCTCTTCTTAGACCTATCCAGGGCATTTGATATGGTCGATCACCACCTACTAATCCAGACCCTAAAAACTAACTACTTAGACATGACTGCTCTCCATTGGTTCCAATCTTATTTGAATGGCAGACAGCAGCCAGTACTATGGCAGAATGAACTATCTGCCCTCTTACATAATTCTCTGGGAGTTCCCCAGGGATCCATACTGGGACCCCTTTTGTTTTCTATATTTGTTAACGATCTCTATACCGTTATACCAAATGCAACTTTCATACAGTATGCAGATGATTCCACTCTGATATGTTCAGCTTCCTCGCAGTCATTTTTAAAAGTGGAGTTGTTTCAGTCAAATGATGACTAATTACAATGGTTAACAAGTGAATTTATTATAAGTAAGCTATATAGAATACATTTTTTTTTCATTTTCTAAACTTTTTACTTTAAAGATGAAATTATTTTTAAGAATGACTACATTTGGCCAGTTATCATCTGTATCCATATGTTTGGAAACTCTGTCTAATTATACAGTTAATTTTCATTATTAAACTCTTCCCCCCATTTTCCACAAGGGGTCATTGTGCATTGTCAGCAATCGCCATCTCTCTCTCCATTCAGTGCCAGTTTACTACTTAGTTCCACAGCCATGCCTGACTATTGCAGATCTCCTCTCCAACATGCCATCCGTCTCTTTGCTGGATGCTCACATTTCTTCTTGCCTTATTTATTTATTTAATTTTTATTTTATTTATTTAATTTTGTTTGCTGGAGTACTACACTAATCATGTTTGACCATTTACAGGAGTAACCCAGGTTACATACATAGTAACACCAGTAAAGTGTCATTACAGGTATAACTGAATTACACAGTATAGTGACATAATATAATATAAATGTAAAAATATATAAATATTTACAAGACATTTTTAAAAGATGTAGGATTACAAGTATACGGGGCATAAAACAGGTGTTGTAAGTGAGGTAAATGTGGCATGGATCAGGAGTATGCAGCACATAATACAGATGTTATAGGTGAGGTATAATACAGGTGTAACAGGTGAGGTAAATGTGGCATGGATCAGGAGTATACAGTGCATAATACAGGTGTTACAGGTGAGGCATGGATTAAGAGTGTACACTGCATAATGCAGGTGTTACAGGTGAGGTAAATGTGGTCAGGCCTAAAGAACTGACAGAGTATATCAAGTGTGAAGGAAAATTTTAACATTGAGGAGGGTACAAAACTGTAGGATACTAAGAGCTGCAATAGAAGAGATAAGAAGAGGGTATTAGATGTACAGTAAGGAATGGACATGGCATATGGGGAGGCAGTGGGTATCAGTTTATAAGTGGGGAAGGTCAGGAGATTAAACAGCCAAGGTTTTCTGAGATGCATATAATGGTGCAACCAAGGGAGTTATGTGACACAGTCTGTGTTCTGACATGTGCACTTATATTGTTCAGTTAGATATTGCTTGAACTGTTGTCCGAATTGTTTGTAGGCTGTGATTTCAGTAAGATCAGTTGGAAAAGATAGCCATAGTTTAGGGGGAAGAACAGAGAAGCTGTGGTTTACAGAAAAATGTTTAGTGGATGAAGTTAGGAAAGTAGGATCATTAGTGGGTTGGCTTCTTCAGTTATAGTGTGGGGTGGATGTAATTAGTTTCATCGCTAGGGGGAATGGTGCGTCTTAGCACTGGAGTCTGAAGAGAATGGAGCCAGAAAGGAAGTCTGTTCCAACATGAATAGAAAGCTAATTTCTCATTTCCAGGAAGTTGCAGTGATGCCTACACTGAGGGGAGAGTTTACTGAAGTGATACATTTTATTGGAAAGAGATTGTAAGGCAGTGGCAAATAGGGATTGGCCGTATTGTAGTTGTGCAAGCTGGACACCTTTGGATTAGGCTGCTGTAGCAAATTATGAGAGGAAAAGAGACATATTCTGGGTCCAAAATAGGAAGTAGTTGATTAAGGATCAGATTTTCTGAATGTGATATTGGAAGCTGAGGGGCTGGTCAAGCCAAATGCCAAGGCATCTCAGTGATGTGGTGGATTCGATTAGTGCCCAAAGCAGTTTGTTTTTTTTTAAGGTTGAGAAGTAGTTTTTTTTGTTAGAACAAAGTCAATTGTTTAGTTGTTGAAGGTCAACTTGTAGTTGATTTTGGATGATTGTGTGAGAGGGTCTGGATATATAGATAACCACGTGTAACGATATCAGATATTGTTAACTGTGCTAGCATAGTATGTCTGGCTGCAGTTTCGCAAATACTTGTAAATAATTGTACATTACCCTGTGTTATAGATGCCAGCATGACTAGCTATAAGTTTGTAAATAATATGTATTTTTATTATTACTTTTGTTTATGAAACATGTTAGAATCAAACAGTGTTTTTTTTTTATAGAGGACCAAATGTACGTTTGTTAAAAAAGAATTCTGAAAGCAGGTTGTGTCAGTCAGCTGACCTGAAGGTAATGTCATCGTGTGCCAGAGTTGAAAGGACTGGAATCGCCACAGCTGTTGTTTCCTTTTCAAAAGTCTGAAAGGAGAGAGTAGAATTCTTATTAACAGCTTTATGTGACTTTAAAAAAATTCTGCTTTAAAAGTAGGTCCTCAGTCAGTTGTGTTCAGAGTTGTTCAGTTGCATCAGCTGTTCAGGAGACAGTGGTTGTTTTCCAGATCAGTATTTATCATTCAGAGTTTTTCAGAGTTGTTTTAAATCATTTTTATTTATTAAATATTTTACTACCTTTTATGGTTATTGACAAAGTTGTTGTATCTTTCGGCTTTTCCCGGTTAGGGGGTCGCCACAGCGGAACTCCGATCTGCTAATGATTGGCAGTAGATTTTTACGTACCGACTTGCCAGGCCTGACGCACAACCTTCAATGAAGGTATGCCCATAAACGCATGTCTCCACACAGAAGACGCTTTAGCTGAGAATCGAACAGGACAATGTCTTACTGTGAGGTGACAACGCTACCTTATTTCAGTAACTTGAGAGTGTTTATGCTTATTGTGACAACACCAGCCTAAATGCTTAGATTCACATATTTATGTTACCCAATATATCATGGTATTTTGACTGGTGGCAGCATTTACCATGTAATTTGGGAAATAGGACATAGCAGGTAGATCTGTGCCAGTCTTTCCCAGGAGTTTTTGTATGTGTAATTATCAAATATTTAAGAGTGAGTGTGTTGAATACCTAGAATTGGGACACAGTGGTCTGCAGTGGGTAGTGTGAAGACTCATTTGTGGATCTGTATTTTGAGGAAATAGTTCAGTCCCAGGTTTGGAGCCTGTTCCCAGTGTACCCTTATTGGAAATTGCGTGCTCTAGCCCTGCTTTCAGTGACACTCCCTTGCCAATGACAGTGGTGCGGATTGAGGCTCCTTGGTTATTGCCCCAGGTTTAAGTAGGGAGTCATCACACCATGTAACCATGTAAAGGACAAGTTGAAGATGAGGTAGGTCAAGATGCAGTTTATTTATAAAGACAGACTATAGTGTTGGTGCAGAATTTGATCCCTGAGAATCTTCTGATAGAGTAAAGGTTTCATCTGATAAGGCAGGCCCAATTTAACTGTGAAAGTTTGGCTGGTCAGGAAATATTTGAACCATTGAATAGTTTCAGAGCTCACACTTATATCTTGTATGTGGGATAATAGGATGGAGTGGTCAAGCAGGTCAAAGGACTGGGTAAGGTTAATGAATACTGTCCATTGAGATTAGCTTTATCCGTGTTAATGAGTATGTTATCAGTGAGTGTCCAGGGAACAGACATGGAACCTCTACATGCCCAAAAGCCAGGCCACTTCTGAGAAAGAAAGTGGGATTTGTCAAGGTAAGTGGCAAATTGGTTGTGAATGATTTTTTTTATGGATTTTACCAAGAGTGGGAAGTACTGAGATTAGACAGAATTGGAAGACAGAGGAGGTTTTGTAATGTTTTGATACAGGTCTGCCAAAGACTGATTTCCAGATGGAGGAAATGGTATTGGTTGTGAGGTTAAGGTTGCAGAGGTGTTCTAGTGGAGTGACTATGAAATTTCTATAGTAGTAGAGAAACCAATGGCAGAGATTATCAGGACCACAGGGAGAGTCTAGAGGAATCTCTTTTAGTTTAGATATAATTAGTTTGCTTGTGATTTTGAAGACGTAGAAGAATGGGGGTATTCTGGGAGATGTTTAGAGAATTTGTGTGGAAGAGAGTATAATGCTCTGTTGTGTGGGAAGACTGGAGAATTCTTTGAGAAAATCAGCAGGTGAGAGGCTTCTAATATAGCAAGGAATGTGGCAAAGAGAAGAGAGTTCTTTAGGTGGATTTCTACCAGATATCTTATTTACTTCACAGTAGAACCATTTGGAGAAGGAAAGAATGGTGATTTGTTTTGATTTGTGGTACTTAGCATTATGCCTGTATGTGGCTTGTTTAGTAATGTTCTGTAATTTAGTTTATCGCTTCCTTGAGTTAGGATTGAGTTCATTTTTCCAGAATTTCCAAGCTGCATCACATAAATGTATTAAGCGTATTCAACTCTTGACAGCAAGTAAGTCTTGATTATGTGTTTATCTGGAGGGATGATGGTCAGGATGTTATTTATCAGAGCTATGAATTTTGCCAGACAGGCAGGGGGAGGTAGATACACAACTGCAACAGAGATAATGGTAACCCTTAGTAAGAATCCAGCTAACTTTATGGCCATCGCTGGGGCTGGCTTGTGTTACTACATACAGGATGAGTTAATCTGTGAAGTAGCATAACACCACCTCCAATATGAAGACCGGGGTGGGAATCAATATGGTCATTGTAGTCTTATGGTTTAAGTTATCGTGGTTATTTTTGAGAAAAGAATCTGTAACTGCAAGTAGATCCAGAGACTTTGAAAAAAAAGGCACTGATTTCATTGAACTTGTGAATACTTTTTTTGCATTAAGAAGTGGAAAGGACAGAGAGTACAATGTTAAAGATTATGGGTGATTTTGCTGGAAATCTTTTGGGTGCTGATGTGATGTATGCAGTGGCCGCCTTGTTGTAGTTTGACAAAGCAGAATTGGAAGGATTACTAGATATATTGCCTGATATTGAAAGAGTGATGGAATGATGGAGCTAGGAGACAGTAGATCACTGAATTTGTCTACATATATTGTTGAGTAGCAAAAGCTGGGAGGATTCCATTTACTAGTATAACTAGTGCTGAAGTAAACTAGTGGTAAAGTGCACCACTGTATGCCTGAGTAACAGGGTGGTAGAATACAGATACTGAAGAAAATAAAGGAAGATATTTTACCAGGAGTAATATAGGCTGTTAGGTTCTTTTAAAAGGAATTTGGGTTATTTATATACTGGACGTGCCTGGTGAGCATTGGAAGGTTAATGGCTGTGGGCTGAAAGCACAACATTGTTTTTTGTTGTATTTTTTTCAAGTGATATAATAGTTATACTCTATAGTAATACGCTTTCCTCCCCTTAAACTCATCTCTAACTCTGAGCATAAACCCAGTTTAACTTAAATGTAAATAATATAGATATCACAACTGTACAACCCACAAATAACCGCTACCACCTTTTGCTCTCCTTCTCTTCTTATCTTTTCCCCTCACATCTCAGTTTCCTCTGCCTTCCTAAATTTCAGATGCCTTATAATCAAGGAACTTATTCCTGTTCTTCAACTTAACATTAAATTGTAACCATGATTTCTTTACTATGATTTATTCTGTCCCTACACTATATAATACCATCCTAAATATTTTGATACTATATAACTAAGAATTTATTTTGTTCTGTAGCACAAAATGATATTTTAATTGTGCTTTCTTTAATATGATTGTAACTGTGAATGCACTATGTAATGTGGAGCTTTTCTTTCCTGGCCTCCACTGAAAACGGGCTCTCCGAGCCCAGTGGACCTCCCCGGTCATCAAACTGAAATAAATAGATAAATAAATAAATCATAGTTGTCTGGTATATTTTAAAACTTGTTACATTAATGGGATGGAGTTTTCATGGGAGAAGTAGGCGTGGAGAAGAGTGTTTAAATTTGTTAGTTTTGGGGCTGCCAAGGGGATTGGGGTTGAGAGAGGAGTGATGCGGTAAACAACCCCTCATATTAGTGGGAGTTAATCAGTTTGAGCATGTGCAGATTTATGATCTAGAGTGAGTTGTGAGTTGGGCCTCATGATTTGAGTCAGAGATCAGTTTGTTAAATAACAGTGAATTAAAGCCAGTGAATGGGTGTAATTATTAAAGCCCAGGAATAGGTGTAATTATTAAAGCCTGTGAATGGGTGTAATATTAGAGCATTTTAAATCAGGAAAAATGTTATATTAACAATGCAGGGACAGGGAGGGGGCAATGAGGAGGGCCATAGGCTTCCTGTGATCTCCACATAGCAAACAAGCACGCCATCAAGTATTCTAGAGGTTTTTGAGCACATTGGAAAGCCCAAAAGAACAGTTTCAACAACTGTATAGTTATTACCTAAACAACTGCATGAATGGCATGTGCAATAGCTATTCCGTGTTCCAGTCTGGCAAAGGATGGCTCAGTAAATTGTAAATCTAGGGCCATTCTTTTTGGATATGTGTTTATCTCCTTTAAAGTGTGTGCGTGTGGGGGAGTAAATAAGCACAAGGCTTCAAGACCTAAAGAAAGAAATTTTTTTATGCTCAACTCCTAAGAGACTTGCTTGGCTACAAACATCTGCATGAAGCTAAGTGAAACTTGCAGTAGTGAATTTTAGTCTTCTGTTAAGTACAAACTTGCAGTTTTAAAAGTACTGTATTTTTTTTTCTGTTTCCTAATTGTGTGTTTCTGAACAGTGTGCTGTGTGTCTCTCTGCAGATATTTTGCTATAAGAGTGGGTGGTGTTATCACTTATTTGTTATCTTATATTTAATAGCCTAGATGGATTCTTCTGTACTTTAAGTGTTAGCCACAAAGTTTGAGAAATCATTTTATGCTTAACTCCTGAGAAACTTGCTTGGCTACAAACATCTGCATTACAAGCTGAAGACAAGAGAAATAATTTTATGCTCAACTCCTGAGAGACTTGCTTGGCTACAAACAACCGCATTACAAGCTGAAGCTAAGTGAAACTTGCAGTAGTGAATTTTAGTCTTCTAAGTACAAACTTGCAGTTTTAAAAGTACTGTATTTTCATTTTTTCTGTTTCCTAATTGTGTGTTTCTGAAAAGTGTGCTGTGTGTCTCTCTGCAGTTAGTTCCCCACCCTCCTTCCCTGTTCCTGTGTTGGTGGCTCTGGAATTGCCCACCCCTCCTGTAAGTCTGTATTAGAACACTCCTCCTGGGTCCATCTCATTTGCTCATTTTACCGAGTACAATGAGATCATATTCTGAGCCTAGTGTTCACTCTACTTAATACAGAGAGAAGATTTGAGAAGGTCAGCCCACTTAGGTTCTTCCTTTCTCTCTTCTTGCATTTAAAAAAAAATGTTTTGCACTTTATTCATTTGCTTTTACTGTATTTGTGTTTCCTCCTACTTTATTTTGCTTTTCTTAAAAGTACTCAATTTTATTTATTCTGCTGCATTTATTACTGCTTGGTCGTAGCCTGATTAAATTGTAACTGTTACTCTAAGTCTTTTAGTTTAAGCACTTGGGCTTCATACAGGTTGTTTTACATTAAGAAGGTTTGTGGTCTGCACTGTTGTGGCAGGACAGGTAGCTTACATCCTTCTAAGTTGGGAATTGCTGATTGAAGGCCCAGTGTCTGCTATTCTAAAAGTGTATTAGTTCTGTCTTAAGCACTTGGGCTTCAGGCCAGTTATTCTACATTAAGAAGATTTGTGGTCTGCACTCTTGTGGGAGGAGAGGCTGGATTCTGCCCTTCTGAGCTGGGAATTTCTGGTCACAGGCTTATTGTGACTGCTTATTTGAACTGTTTCTTTCTGAAATTGGTGTGCCTTGTTGCTGTAGCATAGACCAGATTCAGGCTTGATGAATCTAGATTTGTTTGTAGAACATGAGCATGGATCCAGGCCATCTTTTTTGGGAGAAGGTTCCCCTGCACCTTAGTAAGCAGGGGTGTGCAGTTAGAACTTGTCTGATTGAAGACTGCTGGAACAGGGCTCAATTTTGAGCTTTTTTCTGGTTAATTGGATAACTTAACAAAGCAAGCAAACCGGAACAGCACACAACTAATAAATATAACAAGTCCAACTAGTCCCTCCAGTCCAATAAACATGGTATTTTATTCACAAAAATGAAAACAGTTGAGCGCTTTCATCAGATAATGATTTCATCAGAACTGTTGAAATGAACTAATCATTCTCCTTTTTAAACTACCAATTACATCACCTGACTTTCTTCCATTACTTGAATGACAAATTTAAAATAACAAATTTAAAGTGCTAGTGCGTATTATAGTTCCTTCTAAAATTTTTTACAACTTTTATTAAATACATGTTAAAAAATTTTTTAATAATAATCCTATACTAAAAACTACTGCTTCCAAACTCCAAAAATTAATTATACATATGTAAATATGATTAAATAAATACTTCATATATACAAGCTTATTTACAAAGTATGCATGAAATACACAAATTAATGTTGAATAAAACCTGCATGAATCATGTGTACTGACTTATTTCACAAAATATAAATATATATACTTTAATAGAGGAGATTTACAAATAAATAAATTATTAAATAAATAAATAAAGAGATATATAGGTGGACACAATAAATTCCTTCTAAACATTATATCATTTGTACATAACATCTAAAGTGGGCTTTATAGAAATCTGTTCGTTAATCCCAGGATAGACTGATGCATTTAGTTTGATTTGCCACCTGATTTCTTTATCACTCACTTTTAATTTGATGTCACCTCCCCTCATGTTCATTTTTATTACCTCTAATATTCCAAATTTAAACCCTGAACATGCTTCACTGTCCATCAAGTGCTTCGACAGTGCATTATTACAATCTTTTTCTTACTCTGTACATATGATCGTAAATCCTGTTTCTTAAACAGCGGGTGGTAAAACAAGGGCAGTCATTACAGGTGGCTAAATACACTAAATTATTAGTTCTACAATTCCCTTTCTGATATTTTATACATGTTTTGTTATAATTAGATAGTACTACTGTCTTACTTTTTACTATGTATCTACATTGATTACAGGTACCACACATGGTGGTATTCTGCTATATCATTGTGCTTTTCCACTTTCTTTTCCAACAATCCCTTCATATTGTTCCCTCTTCTGTGTACAAAATGGGGCACTTCAAAATTTTGTACATCTTGTCGTCCACTCTTAAGATATTCCAATTGTGGTGTATAATTTTCTTAACTTGTCCACTAAAATTATTGTGTTGCAGTACACAAGCCATACCATATTTGCCGATAGTGTCCTCTTGGTCACCCTTAACTCCTTCCTCTTTCATTTGGTTAGCTAGACCCACCCCGATCAAGGGTTTATATTTTATACCCCATTGTTTGTGGACATATCCAGTGATTTCTTCTATCATATCCAAAAAATACCACTATTTTTTCTAATTCTTCCTCAACATCTTCCCTCTCAGAGGTCATACTAGCCGCCCGAATGCACTGACCCTTTATAATATTCCTTTTTTGGGCCCTAGGATGATTACTCGTGTAGTGCAAATAAGAATTGCTGAAAGTTTCCTTTCGGAAGATATTAGACTTGAATTTCCCTTCTTTAAACTTATTAGGACATCCAAATAGGGTATGGTGTCCTCATGCCTAGCCATTGTAAATTTAAAATGCTCACTACATGAATTCAAATATACATGAAACTGATTCAGTTGGTCAAGATCCCCCTTCCACAGGATGAAAATATCATCCAAATAACGGAAATATCCAGAAATGTACTCACTCCAGTGAGTATTAAGTACAAATTCCTTTTCCCCTCCTGTTTGTAGTATTCACCTTCATACCAAATATAATTATGTGCTAGTACCATTTCCATAAATCCCGTTATGAGAAGGGTCTTTTCCCATGATATTTCATTAGACCACATTATAGTCTCCTGTAGCCTCTGCAATCCATCATCTCTGGGGATATTCGAGAACAAGTCCACCACATCAATAGTTACTAACCATTTAACCCCATCAGCTAAATCTGGTACCAACCTACCCAAAAATCGATGACCAAATGTGGAATTTTGTTGACAATAGGTTTCAGCCATTGATCAATGACCTTACCAAAAGGGAAAGTTTTAGACTGGCTCCCAGAAATAATGGGTCTGAATGGGGGGTCCTTCAGATGTTTATGGACTTTAGGGATACCTACAATGGTACTCATAATTGGATTTTTTACCTTGAGAAAACTGTATAAGTTGTTATCAATCCTACCATCTATTAAAAGGTCTTCCAGGTGTAAATCAATTTTACGATATCCGATGTTAACCTCATTCACTGAGGATACCCTATACTTTCCGGACTGCAATAAAATCTCATTAATCTTATTCCTATATTGCTGGGTGGGGTACAATACCACCCCTCCACCCTTGTCCGGTTTCATAATTCGTATATCCTTATTTTCTTGCAGTTCTTTCAATACACTTGATTCCCCTTTTGTTAAATTGTACTTCCTATTATAGTTCGTCATACTGTACCTATATAAATCCTCTGTAATTAATTTCTCTAATGTACCTAATAATGGATTTAAGGGTGGAGTGTATGTACTCTTCCTACGGAATTCACAATCCTCATTTCTCACCACCCCATCAAATATAACCTTCAAATTTAATTTCCTGATGTATTTCTTAACATCAATTATACTGTCAACTACATCATATTTAACACTAGGAATGAATTTCATACCCTTGGAAAAAAGTTTTGATGGACTTGATGGACAGTGAAGCATGTTCAGGGTTTAAATTTGGAATATTAGAGGTAATAAAATGAACATGAGGGGAGGTGACATCAAATTAAAAGTGAGTGATAAAGAAATCAGGTGGCAAATCAAACTAAATGCATCAGTCTACCCTGGGATTAACGAACAGATTTCTATAAAGCCCACTTTAGATGTTATGTACAAATGATATAATGTTTAGAAGGAATTTATTGTGTCCACCTATATATCTCTTTATTTATTTATTTAATTATTCATTTATTTGCATATCCACTCTATTAAAGTATACATATTTATATTTGGTGAAATAAGTCAGTACACATGATTCATGCAGTTATTTATTCAACATTAATTTGTGTATTTCATGCATACTTTGTAAATAAGCTTGTATATATGAAGTATTTATTTAATCATATTTACATATGTATAATTAATTTTTGGAGTTTGGAAGCAGTAGTTTTTAGTATAGGATCATTATTAAAAAAATTTTTAACATGTATTTAATAAAAGTTGTAAAAAATTTTAGAAGGAACTATAATACGCACTTTAAATTTGTTATTTTAAATTTGTCATTCAAGTAATGGAAGAAAGTCAGGTGATGTAATTGGTAGTTTAAAAAGGAGAATGATTAGTTCATTTCAACAGTTCTGATGAAATCATTATCTGATGAAAGCGCTCAACTGTTTTCATTTTTGTGAATAAAATACCATGTTTATTGGACTTTCGTAGTGCTGGTGCTTTGGAGGGACTAGTTTTGGAACAGTTCGTGGGACTTGTTATATTTATTAATTGGATAACTTGTTTAAGTCAGTTTATTCATTTTCTATTGTTTTATATATATATATATATATATATATATATATATATATATATATATATATATATATATATATAAAATTGCACTTTATCCATCTGCTTTTACTGTATTTGTGTTTCTTCCTACTTTATTATTGGGGGCATTGAGTACAACTCTGATCTGAGATATATAACAATAAGTATCCTTTGCTTTGCTTTTAAACAGTTTTTTTGAGTGTATCTGCTTTATTTTCTGAAAAAAAAAACAAAAACAAAACAAAAAACAAACAAAAAAAAACAACAACAAAAAAAACAAAAAAATATATACTTGCTTCTTGCCTTTCTAAACTAGTATAGTCCAGTTTTCAGGTTAGTGCTGAATTCAGGGCTGTGTTACAAATCTCTTTGTTTGCCTATACCTCACTGGGTAGAAGGAAGTTTCTCTGTTCACCTGTGAGAGAGGGGAGCTTTGAGCAGCCTATCTGTCCCTGGAGGAGTGGTTTCAGCCCAGAAATTAGCAGTTTATTGACCATTGTGGGCTAATTTCTATCTCTTTCTTTTCCCCTGCTATAAATACCGTATTTGCCTGGTTTTGCTCGCCGGGCAGCGCCGGTTAGCTAAGGTAAAACTATTCCCGGCTCCACAAAGTCTCCTCTTCAATTTTTCCCTCGGAACTAGACAAACTTTCAACTTAAGCATTCAAGCCATTCATTTCTCAGCCCAGCACGTGCTCAAAACATATAGCAAGCACTTATAAACCCTAGCACTAGACCCTCCAGTACTGTACAGAAGGACAAGGCTCTCTATTCGACCTTTCCAACCATTCAGTAAAACAGTTCACTGTACCTATCCAGGCTTGTCCAAAGGGCAGTTTCAGGTGTACTCTCCAGTCCAACTGGTGAATCTGGGCATTTTGAGGCAATGTTACAACTGCCTCATGTACACAGACAACCCCCTCCTCCTACCACCAAACACTAATACATGCGAGAGATGCAGTAATACAGCCAAACTAGAGGCTAAGCTCTCTCAACTCAAGACTGGATCAGACAGTCAAGAGGAGAAGGGAAATACTTGCATCACACCACCAGTCTTACATAGACCCATTAAACCAGCACTGGCAAAAAACACACATAAATACATGAAAACATACTTGGAGGCTCTAAATAAAAATCTGCAAAACCAACAGAGACCTCCAAAGCAAACAACGAAGCAACCTCTACCCCCAACACAAACCTTGAAACACATACTTCACAAAACCAATGTGCCATGCAATCACAGCCCTTAAGGCAAAATAACATACCCAACATACTAGTAATAGGTGACTCTATAGTCAGGCACACTGACGTCCCACTCATTAGGATGAATAAGGAGAAGGTTACTGTTAGCTGCCTGTCGGGTGCCAGGATCCGCCACATAACACAAGTACTGAGGTCACTCCAGAACAAGTACAAATATG
This sequence comes from Protopterus annectens, assembly GCF_019279795.1. Classification (NCBI taxonomy): domain Eukaryota; kingdom Metazoa; phylum Chordata; order Ceratodontiformes; family Protopteridae; genus Protopterus; species Protopterus annectens. The sequence goes on from NC_056737.1 coordinate 1,206,866,853, forward strand.
ACTCTGTCATTGTCCATGTTGTTGTGAATGACCTGAGCCATACCTCCCTGGACTATATGAAGAGAGACATGGAAGAGCTCCCTGATCACGTAGCCCAGGCCGGTATGACCCTGACCCTGAGTAGCATCCTGCCCTCACCAAGAATGATACCACGGTTGTTGTGTTGTATCTTTCGCCTTTCCCGGTTAGGGGTCACCACAGTGGAACTCCAGTCCACTAATGATTGGTAGTTGATTTTTACGTGCCGAGTTACCAGCCCTGATGCACAACCTAAAACGAAGGTATGCCCATTCATGCATGTCTCCACGCAGAAGACGCTCTAGCTGAGAATTGAACCGGACAGCGTCTTACTGTGAGGCGACAATGCTACCGCAGTACCACCACCGCGGGTAAGAATGATACCATGGTATAAAGAAAAATTTCTTGATTTCAACAATTGGCTAAGTTTCTGGTGTCATTCAAAGGGGATCCAGTGTCTGTCCACCTGGGATGACATGCTCGACAAGCCGCACTGCTTTGCTAGAGATGGCTTGCACCTGTCACCCTTAGGCTTTCAAATACTGGCCAAGGCTCTTGCCACCCCTATAGTGCCTTTTTTAGGCAAGGCTCAAAAGACAAACCCACCACCGTAAATAGCACAAGGAACAAAAAACTGAGGGTAATGCTACTCAATGCCAGAAGTCTATAAGTCAAATTGCACGCACTCGAGGCACTCCGCAGTATGGAGAATATCGATATATGTACAATAACAGAAACCTGGTTTAAGGCTTCAGAGAGCACCCCAGCACTACCAGGCTACAACTCATACCATACATTTTGGCCACAGAACCCAAACCAAAATACAAAAGGTGGGGATGTAACCATATTCATCAAGGATACCCACACCTCCAGGTTAGTGGCACAGCACGATGCTTCAGAGATCATCCACGTGCAACTAACAATGGCCAAAACTGCAATTCAAATTGTAGCTTGCTACAGATCATCCACCATGTCCCAGAACCCCCATTCCACATTTCTGGAAACACTGGGAAACATAAAGGTCCTACCAAACACCCTAATATTGGGTGATTTCAATTACCCAAACATTAATTGGGAGAACTACTCAAGTACTAACTCCCTTGCCCAACTTTTCCTAGAATTTATAAACTCAAATGCCCTGGTTCAACTGGTCAACACTCCTACCAGAGGTGACAACATATTGGACCTGGTCATCACCAACATGGGCGACCGGTGTTCTACACCAGAGGTCAACCCCTCACTGGTATGATCTGACCATAAACAAATCACTTTGGATATCCATATACCGCCCCCACCCCCAGACAAGAAAACCACCATGAAAAACGTTTCAAAAGCAAACTTCACGTTACTTAAGACCGAGATGGAAAGTTTCAAAGCCTCCATGCTGAAGGATAACACTGTCCAAGCTGCAAAATCTTTTACTAATGCATTCTATGGGCAGCTACAAGAATGCATGGATCATGCCATTCCAAGCAAAACCAAGACTCACTCCTCCAAGTAAAGGAAACCAGTCTGGTGGACTTCTGCCATAAACAAGCTATACAATAGAAGGAGGAAACTAGTACAGAAAAGAGTAAAATCCCAAGAAGGGAAGATATCCCTAATCAGTATCAGCAAAAAACTACGATCCCTCATAAAATTATCCAAGGCGAGCTTTGAAAGAAAAATTGCCAAGGACTCCAAAGATAACCACAAGGTATTCTTTAGCTATGTCAAGAATCTAAGTGGCAATGCTCAGATCTGCTCGGAGTTAGTGCAGAATGGCACAAAATACACTGAACCGACCGATATTGCCAACATTCTGGCAGACAGGTTCAATGCAAACTTCACTGCCGTCGCACCCCCAAAAGGGTAACCATACCAGAAGAATGTAGAGTCCCTGCAATCACAGACACTGAGGTTAAAACAGCCCTCTCCAAAGCCAAAAACACAGCATCAATGGGACCAGACGGTGTCCCAGACTGGGTCCTACATGAGCTCAAAGATGAACTAACCCCTCACCTAAACACACTGTTCAAACTCAGCCTCTCTACAGGCTACATACCCATAGAGTGGCACACAGCAATGGTTATTCTGCTCCACAAAGGTGGAGCCACAACTGACCCCAGGAGCTATCGCCCTATAAGCCTGACTAGCTTGGCCTGCAAGGCTATGGAGTGCATCATCATGGAACTCATTAACAGAGACATTGGGAACCTCCAAACACTGGACCCTACCCAGTTTGGCTTTGTTAAGGGCAGATAATGCCTCCTAAACCTGTTGAACTTCTTTGAGACAGTTACCAAGGCTATAGACAAGGGAAAGGTGGTACACACAGCCTACCTAGACCTCGCTAAGGCCTTCGACACCATTCCCCATTCTGGTATTATAGACAAGCTCACCAGCCTGAACATAAACCCCTACGTCACAAGATGGGTTGCCAACTGGCTCATGGAAAGAACCCACATGGTGAGAGTTGCGGGAGCTAGGTCCGACTCTAAACTGGTTACAAGTGGCATTCCCCAGGGCTCAGTCCTAGGACCCCTCCTGTTCAGCATATACTTCTCAAAGGTACAGGAAAGCACAGGAGAACTATGACTGATCAAGTTTGCAGACAACTGCAAACTAGGGGCTATAATTGACTCTCTGGCTGACACAGACATCCTCCAAAAGGGTCTCACTGAGACAGATACCTGGTGTCAAAATCATGGCCTCAAGCGAAATGCCAAAAAGTGCATAGTCATCCCCTTTGGAAAAAACAAAGTACCCACAGACTACTACATAGGTGGTAGTCCCCTAAATACAGAAGACATAATAAGGGATCTGGGGACCCAAGTAGATAGTAATCTCACCTTTGATAATCACATTGTCAAAGTGGTTAGAAAATCCTTCTATGTGGCCCACCTAATCACAAAAGGGTTTGCATCAAGATCAAAAGAGGTCATTGTGCCCCTCTACTCATCACTCATCAGACCCATCATAGAGTACAATTCTCCATTTGGGATGTACCTTACAAGACACCTGCAACAGCTGGAAAGACCACAGAAGTACCTCACCAAGAGGATCACTGGCCTCAAACAGATGCCCTATGCAGCTTGACTGAAGAAACTCTAGTTGGACTCGGTTGCTTACTGCCTAGTCAGAGGTAATCTCTGCCTGACATACAAGGCCATGTCCAACCCAGAATTGATGGACATGCGCCACTTAAAGAAAACCTTATCCCCTCGAGCCACACGCTCTAGGGATCTAAACCTCACCAAAACAGTAAATAGGACGTGCTGGAGGGATAGATTCCTGTCTCAGAGACTTCCCATGCTTTGGAACAAGATCCCAATCTACATTAGGCAGAGCTCCTCGCTAACACTCTTCAAAAGAAACCTTGATGAATGGATGGGAAACAGAAAGTTTACCTCGGGGATCACTTCAGTGGCTCTGCTGGACAGAGGCACAGGGAACTAATCTAAGGGGGCAGCGAAAGCCAACACATTCTGGCTAGGCTTATAAATGCGGGCAGATAGCCTAGTACCAACCTATGAACCTATGAACCTAAGAAAACAGAAAATTATATGAGATCTGTGGGGAAGTGTAACCTGCTACCAATAAACAAAGTGAAAAGCAGGTTTATGCAGTCTTTCTGTGAGATCGTGGTACAGTGGAGATCATAAAATTGACCCTTTCTCCACTGTAGTGTGATTGTGGAGTTGGTGCATATATAACTAGCAGGGGGCATATCCTTAAGGAGTATTTTGCATATGTTTCATGGGTCTCCATTACAGGATTCTTTCTTCCTGTCTCTTCTAAAATGTCTTTATCAAATCATCTCTTTGCACAAACTGCAGTAATCTGTTCTCTTTGACCTTCTCTGCAATTGGAAATACTTTGGCTTCTGTTCTGATGTCCTCATTTGTTTGTCTGTACAATAGTGTGTATCCTACTACCCATCACAGACCCTTCATCTCTATCACCTCTATCTTCCTCATCTGCTCTGCCTTTACTACCCAGGTTTCTGTATTATACGGTAGTACTGGTTGCACCACTGTTTTATACATCTTACATTTCAGCTTGTTTGGTATTCTTCAGTAACACTCTACCCCCTGACACTCTGTGGCAGTTGGCTGCATCCCCTCTGATTCTAGCTATGACCCCTTCATTCATACTTCCCTTCTCCCCAACCACCCCTCTCAGATACTTGAAGCTGTTAGCCTGTTCCATTATTTTCCCTTTTATCTTACTTTTCAGTGGCTTCTTCTTTTTCCCGTTTGCTGCCATTACAACTGTGTTACCTGCATTCAAGTTTCATCCCACATGCCTTCAAATTTGCATTCTATTTCATTTTCATTTGCTGAAGTTCTTACTTAGTGTCAGTGGTGCAATAGGGAGCACACTTACCTTTGGTGCATAGGAGTTTAGATTCTATTCCAACACTGGGTAGATTGATTGCTGACACTGCAGTGTAGCATAATGGGAGTGCTGCACCCCTGAGTATGCCCTCCTTTGGATGAGATGTTAAACTGAAGCCCATCGACTTGAGTTGGTAGTAGCTCAAGTGGATGTAAAACATCCCTCAGCACCTATCAAAAAGAAGAAGGGATGTTCCCTGTTGCCCTGGCCAAATTTCCCCAGTAGTATAAATACTATGTCAGGTCTCCCCTGAAAAGAGGCTGGTAGCTTAGTGGAACTAACCTGGTCAACAAAAGATAAACATATAAATAAAAATTCAGAGTCTGCTTGCAATGCCTCATAGTCTGGATGCAGCAGGTTTGTTTGATTCCCTTTAAATTATTTAATTGGCATTTCTATCATCTAAATGTTTACGTAATTAACTGCACTGATTGATTTTTAATCGATTCCTTTTTTATTTTATTTTATTTATTTTGTTTTACATTTGTTTACTGGGTAATGCCCAACTGGGCTGGGAGCCCGTTTTCAGCTGAGACCTGGGGAGAAAATATCCACAGCATACAATACAATTTAGACAGTAAACTAAAACAAACATGAAAAACAATTAGTCAATTTCAAGAGCACAGCATAGCATTTATAGCATTTGACATTAGAGTGCATATTAGTATATATGTACATAATGTAAAAATAGCTAATAATTTACATGTGGAACTCAAAGGTAATTAAAAAAATACAGATTGAATAAGAAAATGAAAAAAGCTAGATAGCTTGTAACTAGATCAAATTGTGAGAGACTAGCAGGGAGTAGAAGAGGGTAGACAACAGAAATGCAAAAGTGGAAAGAAAGAAAGGACTTTTTAAATAAGCCACGTCTGTTAGCTTGTTAGTAATTCTCCTTGAAGGCATTTGCTTAGGTGCTAAGGGGTTTCATGTTTAAAATAAAAGAATCATGTGCCTTTATGGTGTTATGGTATGAACTGCATATTGAACCAGTTCTGCACCACTTGAGTTGATATTCTTGGCCAGTGCATTGTATCTATTACCCATTTTTTTGCATTTTAATATATATGATTCAATTCAATATTTTTCATCAGAAGCAGTCAAATACTCAGTTATTTATGTAGAATAAAGTTTGGAGGATTTAAAAAACTTGAGGATGGTACTGATAAAGTGTTTTTATTTGTTTGTTTCTAATTTATTGATATTGTCACTCAGTAACTCCCTGATCATATTTCCCTAACTTTTCATTTCCTTGACTGCATTTGCTATTAATATGCATGAAATTCATCATTGCAGTTTTGGCTCATAGTGCTTTCATTCTCACTGAGATGTTTCACCTTTATCCATGGTTGTGGGACCACAGAGTTAGAATATACAAGTACGAATGGTGTGTGTGTGTGGGTGTGTGTGTGTGTGCGTGTGTGTGTGCGTGTGTGGGCATGTGTGTGGGTATGTGTGCGTGTGTGTGCGCACACGCGTGTGTGTGTGTGTGTGAGTGTGTCTGTATGTGTGTGTGCATGTGTGTGCGTGTGTGGGTATGTGTGCATGTGTGTGCGCATGCGTGTGTGTGTGTGTGTGTGTGTGTGTGTGTGTGTGTGTGTGTGTGCATGTGTGTGTGCATGTGTGCGTGTGTGTGTGTGTGTGTGTGTGTGTGTGTGTGTGTGTGTGTGTGTGTGTGTGTGTGTGTGTGTGTGCTGGGGAGGCACAACGCTGAATGCAGCTGGCTTTCCCACATGGCTAAATAAATAAAATAAAAACATTCAGAAGTTTGATTGGGGATGTGATTCTTCACCATTTGTGATCAAGCAATTTGGATACCTAAGATTTTGTACATCCTTTTCTTTAAACAAGAAACATCTTTATTGAATTATTACTTATGGCGTAGGCAATCATACATTTATATAAATGTAAACAAAGCATATTTGGTTTGTAATCTGCAGTACAGTTATTATCAAAAAATACACAGTTCATTCAATTCCTGCCTTGCCTTAAACCTCATTCCTCCTACAAAACATTATTCTGTACGTATTGTTCCCACAATTCTCATTTTTGCTATACAAATTGCTACTACCCTTTTCTAAAGATCTCACTTCCAGTTATTGTGTCTCTTTTATGATGTTCGCTACTTCTAGTACAGTTGGGTTACATTTTGATTTCTATTTTCTAGTATTTGCTTTTTTGGCGCTGCCAGAATAAAACTTAGCTAGGCCTTACTATGTGTAGACAATTCTGATTCTGTATTATAGCTCAAAAAATCATTTCCTTAGTTACACCAGTTTGCTCACCTAGTATTTCTGACAGAGTAGTCAGCAGGGAATTTCTAAAGACTGCCAGCCCATTATACTCCCAAAAAATATATTCCCAATTAACCGGTTCTTCCCCATCACACTTTCAACATTTGCAATCTACCCGGGGAAAAATTCCATGTTGTCTGGTTGTGGTATAAAAATATCTATGCAAACACTTCCAAGTAAAAAATCCTAAATCTTCTGGAATGTGTTGCATATTTGGGATCAATCATATATTCTGTCATTATTTCTTTGTGAACTGCTTATTCAATTGCTCTTCCCAATCCTTTCCTAACGTCCTCCGATTTATTCTTATACTTAACATGCATTATTTTATATGCCCTACTAATTATCCCTTTTTAACAGCAGTGTCTATTTTAGATTCTACAGAAAACCTCTACCAGTGCTGGTTTTTCGGTTAGGATCCCCTATTTACTTTCTCTTTGCCTATACACTGATATCAGTTCTTGATAGCAAAGGTAATCTCTATCTTGCAGTCCAAATAATTTCTTGGCCACTTCCCATTCTATTACCTTGCTTGCTATAACTGCTTGCTCCCAATATCTTGGTTCCTTTGCCAGTTTTCTTCAAAAATTCCGGCTCCCTCTTGCCTATTCTCTGTAATCTTAATTGCAGCAATCTATATTGGCAGAATCTCTTTTCTACATTCCTGTGTTGGATTGATCCTTAACATACTTTCTGTTACTTTATATTGTTACTCTGCTTAAGGATCTGCATCCAAAATCTCAGTCTCTTCTTATTTCTTGAGCCCCTACTTCCTGTTTCATCATCATCCCTTTCCACTTTGAATTAAAGCATATCCTTGGTTGAACCTTTTGGAATACCTTTCGTTGTAATGCCATATCAATGTAAATCTGAAGACTATGTGCCTTCCTAACTGAGCATTAAATGTACAGAGATTCAGACTTTCTTCTTCTAAGTGACTGTTAAAATGACTGATTAATATCTGATATTGATGAGACCACGTCTTTAAATGCAATCAGTGATGCTCACTTGTACTCACTTTATTTAGATTTGTAGATAAATGCTGGTGCAAATTTTATCCAGCTTTACAGCAACAGCTATGCTCTACACTTATTCCGCTGTTACTAGCTGCTTCTTACTGACACTTAAGCTTTCAATTTTTTAAATTTCTGCTCAGTTTTACTCTTGAGACCTACATGTCCTTCCCTTTTAACTAGTGAAATTGACATTGGTGTTATTAGCACGATATTCTTTTAACAAATTTCATAAATCTGTCCTAAAATAAGCACCGTTATAAAGGACATCATTGGCATGGCTCGGAGCAGCATGTAAGATGGCTCAGTGCAATTATTCCGACATGTGCATACATTCTTTCTGTACTTTTACATTGTTTAATTCACTTTGGCATTCTTAGCTTTTCACAATTTAAATTACACATAATATTAAGTTAATTATTTTTTAAGTGCAACAATTTGAAGCAAGGTTATGCATTGCTTATTGTTTAATAAAACTGTTTATAATATTTTAAGCCAGTAGCTTTCTATGGTGTCCTGAATACATTTATTGATATTCAGGAAACCTTTTTTGTGCCTCTCACTCCTGTTTACATTTGCGTCTTGTTTAAATTTGGCATTTATGATTGCTGATGGATCTCAGTCTCCTTACATTTCTAGAGCACATTTCCTGTTCTGAAGTACATGCTCTTGGGTTTGTACTCTCATGATCACATGTAATTTATAAACTGCAATCTGGATTTTGTGCAGCCATAATGTAGTGCAGGATATTTGTGTGCATTTTGTTCCAAATACTCTTGACTGCTGCAACTATTCTTTTTGTTTTTAAGTTACTCCTGCTTTTCTATCCAAATGCATAACTGTACCTGACCTTAGATGTTCATTTGTGATGTATGCTATGTTACTATAGTTAAATGAATGTTATTTTCCTTTTGGGGATCCTACTATGTTCCCTCTCAAAATGGACTTGCTTCCAGCAGGGTTAAATTTGTAAGCAAAATTTACATACATGTATACATTTATACATGTATAATATATACATACATGTATGAAGATATAAAATTATTTTCTTTAATTGTGTGCCAAATACTACTTAGCTTTGAGTGGTCATTTGTAAAATGAGTAGTATTTTAATACTGGATTTCAAATGTTTAGCAGCTAGGCACTACACATGATAAATTAAAATAAAGAAATTTACTACAAAAAGGTATTGCTGGCTACTATGGAGTTTCAATTTTTGCATCAAATCTAGTATTCTAAGGATGATGCTAGAGAGCTAAAACAAAATGGCTGCCAAATGTGAAAGATGTGGACATGGCCTGCAGGAATTTGGATAAAAGCAATGTTCTCAGGAAGAAAAAAAAAAAACAACCCAGAAGGAAAGATAACTGAGCAGCTACAGAAGGAGGAACAGATAGCTACTTTTAAGGCTGTGAATAAGGAGGAGCAATTGTGATTTTTTTTTGAAAAAGTAACTGTGATGTCCCCACTCTGGGCCAGTAATCAAGGAGCCTGAATCCTCACCACTGACACTGGAGAGGGACATTCACTTGAAATACAAACATGTACACTCAGTATTTCTAGATGTTGATCTCTCTGCATAAAGCACAGTTTCCCTTAACATTCCACAGGTAACACACTCAGCCCAAGGTGTGGATTTCTCTCTATGTCTCTCCCTAGGTCTCCAGTAAGGGTCCTCGCTGGTATGGCTTCAGAGTTAAGTACTCAGCCAAGTCCTTCACCACTCTCTCTGTGAAACCAGTGCTTTGTTTCCCTGTTCCAAGTAGCTGACACACACACTTTGAGATTTGATTTGCATACACACACACACACACACACACACACACACACACACACACACACCTGGGAAACGCTGACACTGGTTTACTAGCTATGCCCCCTTCTACCCATAATATAAGGTAGTTATCATTGCCACCAGTTACTATAAAGCCAGCTACCTAAGACTCTTACAAGGGTACCCAATTATACTGAGAGAAATCAATATTAATACAAATGGTAATGTTGACCAAACAGCCAGGCTTTCAGGACTGGCCAGAGTTATCACCAAATAAATATATGCAAATACTCTCAAAACGTAAATATTTTCTAAAAAGGACCAGCCACAATGAAAAGTTTAAATATATTTAATAATAAATAATAAAAGAACATGAAAATACTAAATAGCTATTTACAGTAAACACCAGAATTTCAGGCACAAGAAATGTTAAAAATAACACTGATGGAAAGTTTCACACAGTTATAGAAAAAGAGTATTTAGCTAATCTCAATATCTATTCTTAATTGACTAAAAGAATTACTGTTTCTACTTACTGAATAGAGCAAGGCAAGTGTATGTGGGTGAGTGGTCCTTGCTGTCAGATCAAGACAGAATGCAGAATGCTGAGAGCAGTCTTATACTAATATCTAAATATCATTTCTGGCTTGCAGAATGACATCACACACATCTGGTCATCTGAGTCTGTTTCCCGCACTATACCCCATCACTAGAAGCTGCCAGAATATTAACACCTACATTTATTATTTATTTATTTATTTATTTGTTTGCATTTGTTTACAGAAAGTCCGACTGGGAGAGAGCCCATTTTCAGCAGATGCTTGGGGGGAAATGGTCCAGATGCATGTCTTTTGAATGTGGTTGGAAACCAGAGCACCCAGGGAAAACACACGCAAATGCTGGAAGGATATGCAGACTCCGCACAGAAGGCACCCCAGCCGAGAATCAAACCAGAGAAATTCTTGCTGTGAGACGACAATGCTAACTGCTGCACTACTACACATTGTTACCACATTTTATTTTATTTATTTATTTTACATTTGTTGACCGGGCTAGTCCAACTGGATATATGTCCGTTTTCAGTAGAGGCCCGGGTAGAAAAGCTCCATCAGTTGTACACTTTCACAAAAAGGCATAAATGGTTACATGAGAAACATAGCAAGTGAAACAGTTAATATAAACAGATAAAAAATAAATTGGCATAAAAGGTTACATGACATCATAGCAAGTTAACCAGATAATATAAAAAAGATAAAAATAAAAATTATTTTTTTTTAAGTTAACAAGGGTAATGGTAGAGAGAAGAGTTAGCATTAGTCTGGATTAGTGCAGGAGCAAAGCCAGTGTTTATTGAGATACATTTTTAGTTGATATTTGAAAAGTTGGAAAGAGGTTAAAGAAGTGATATCAGAGGGTAGTTTATTCCATGTTTTTCCAACAGAGTTGGAGAATAAACTGACACCTGCATTATTGTTAGGTTTGGTAATATTAATCAGAAGTTTATTTGAGGAACGTAGTTGTTTCAAGTTGTTGTATGGAGAAATAAGGCTAGAATGTATTGGTGTGTTGGTTGGCTGATATAGAATCTTATAAGCAATTAAGATCTGTTGAAGTACAAGTTGGTTAGGAAGTTCAATCCAGCCTAGTTCTTTTAGGTTCAAGCAGTGATGAGTTCTAAAAGGAGATCCAACAGCGAATCAAGCTATGTTATGATAGGATGTTTCTAGTTTCTTCATGTTGTTTTTGGAAAGATTAGTGTAAATGGGGGAAGCATAGAGAAGAGTGGAGATTAGGTGAGATCTAGCAATGATCGACCTTGCTGTAGGTGTTAGGAAAGGTTTGATTCTGTAAAGGGATCCTATTTTTTATTAACTAATTTTATGGTGTTATTGATGTGAGAGTCGAAGTTGAGGTTATTATCAATAGTTATTCCTAATAGTTTTGTGGTCAAGTCAGGAGAGATGAGTGTTCCGTCAGTGGACGTAAGAGTAAAGTAAGCTGGAGTAGATTTACGAGTAGGTGAAAAAAGTAATAGTTTGGTTTTCTTGGGGTTAAGGAGTAGACAGCGGTAAGAGAACCATTGTTCTACAGCGTTTAAAGCTTTTTGAGTAAGTGACTGGAGTTCTGTTACCTTGTAACATGCTGTTGCACATGTTACCATACACACAGATAGAGCTTTGCTCAGATCTGCTGCTGCTTCTGGAAGTCATAATACCATTTTAAAACTTCTACTCTTCTTACACAGCTACTAACTATTTTCTAGCACAGACACTGCGTCTCTGGCTCCATTCAAAACTGTGGGATAATGTCTGCATGGCTTAACCCTTAAAGCAATTTAATTTCAGATATATTTTAAGGTTTACTGTAGCTGGATTGTGATTAACCTCTGCTCTCCCATTATCCTCTGTTGAAACATATACAGTGAAGTCAGTTACAATAATGCAAATACATTTCTTTTCTTTCCAGCATGGCACACTGTTGATACATTTTAACATAGCTTTACAAATACATTTTTCAACACAAGCATCTGTACAAATCAGTTTGATATATAAATGACATATGATTCTTTACAACATTTCAGCTATCTGTACTGACATATGTTACACACCCACTGCCCCACTTCTCTCAGCATGGCTGGCAGTGCCTCCTGTTGTCACAGTAACCAAAGGTGAATTCCTTCAAAATAACAATGAGAAACAGCAAGCAGAACTGAAAAGGATACCTGGAAGCTGCAGGATATGAAGGAAGATAAAGTATCAATCAAAGGCGAACTGCAGGAACAGTTTCACAAAATGTAGGAGCCAGCAGACAATAAAAAGACAGTGAGAAATGAAAATCACTCAAGAAAGAGTAACATCAGGATAAATGGAAAAGAGGAGGGAGTGAGAAACAGTGAACCAGAGCAATTTGTAATGTAGATTTTACATGACTGATTCATGATACCAGGAAATCAAGAAACAAAAATACAGGGGATATGCAGCGTGGGACTGCAGCAAGCAGAAGAAGAAAGCAGACCCAGATATTTGTCAGCAAGTTTCCATTTCTTTAATATAAAATAAAAAGGCAAGGAAAAAGACTTAAATTTATGCCATTTGCAGGGGCATTCATAACACTGGTTGAGGATTACTCAGAAACACTCTACAGGAGAAGAAAAGCTATGGTGGAGCCATTAAATGAGCCAAGAATGAATGGAACAACTTCATGATTGAAATACCCTGCAATTCTGGAACTACAACAGCAAGGCAAATGATTCAGGCTCTACAATATTAATAATATTCAAAAGTTTAAAGAAGAGTATCATACACATCTAAACAATACAGATGGTAAAAATCTGAATCACCTGAAGGACATGGACCTTGTGAGCAAGCTTTGACATGGAGAGGTAACCCAGAGACACTGATAGGGCAGGATGAGGAGAAGAGCAGGAAGTACAGAGGGGGCCACGTCAGTAAATGAGGCGAGCAGGAAATAAATCACATAGGCAACCAGAAGCAGATGAAAAAAGACAAGATGGTTGAGGGAAAACAAGTGAGGAAGTTACATTACAGGAATCAACACAAAAACAGCGAAATAAACAGAAGCAGACGAGATGGGAGGATGGTGTGTTGAAAGTTTCAGGTGACTCATAAGTGAATTGCTAGTCACATTAGGACCAAACAACATGGATGGAAGCTTTTATGCTGGATGATGAAGTCAAAGAGGTGCAAGGCAGGACTAGAGAAGGACTGAAAATGACCACAGAAAAAGGTAAGCAATAATATAGTGAAAGGAATGGACACTGAAAGGTGGGGGGTTGTGGAAAGGGCAGAAGGGATATATTAAATTACACAGACCCTTGTGAAATATATCACTGGGAAAACAACATCAAAAGTTTGCAAACACACTGGGCAAAATTGAATGAATTCCCAGGGCAGTGGTGAGCAATGCAGACAAGTGGGCACAGGGGCAAGCCTCCAAGGTAAGTGCTATATTTTTCATAATGACTTACTGATGTACAATAAACTGCAGCAAACATAGGCTTAATGTCTAACAAATGGGGGATGAAAAGGAATGCATGAGAAAAGAATGAAAATAAGGTAAAGATCACCTGACAGACAGATGTGAAATAAAGGAATGTTGGTTCAGCTAACATACGTAACAACATCAAAATTGCAAATGAAAAAAAAAATCCTGGACTATGACAGAAATGAAACTGAAGCATCAGATCAGTGATCGACTGTGGATAGGGGAGACCAGTGACTGGAATGCTGTGATACGAAAGGACTGTGACATTAGTCCTGGGTCGGCATGCAAGACATTAGTATGTGGGACACTGGAAGGGAACAAAAGTAGTCTTAAATGCAACAAAAAGAACACAACAAATCTATTCAAGAATGCAAAGGCTCACAGAAATGATTTATGTCAGAGTTGGTGTTTTTGTCAACATTGATGAAATCATTTTTTGTTGATAGAAGAGCTAACTTTTTTCCTAACTGGGCACAGACAGGGAGAGACAAAATAAAGATAACAGGAAGGCACTATCATGTTGCTACAGGTTGTACTGAAGGAGGGAATATAACATAAATACGAGGCACAAATTAGCCCAAGGAATGAAAGAGGGAGGGTGGCTGGACATATGGAGGAAAAGTTATCCAAATGAGAGGTAATGCAACTTCACAAGAAACATTTTCATACATGAATGTAGGTTTTTAGGAATGGAAAATGTAATGGACATAATGGAAGAGAAGTAAACACAGGCCAGAGACATATCAGATCCTACAGCAGTGAGACTTAAGAACAAAGTGTGTTGGAAGAGAAAACCAGAATGGGTGGAGGTGATCTAACTATAAATGGAAGAAGACACAGGATAAGGAAACACCACAAAGACTAATAAAGGAGTCAGTACAGGACAATATGAGAGACAGGGACGAACTGGAAGAGCCCTGGCAGAATAGGGTCAACGTCATTATCAGAGGAAAAAGGATAAGCACAGAAGGAAAAAAAGTACAAACTAAGGAAGGGTTACGGAGGAGCTGGAAGTAAGTTAGATGTGGTAAACAAAGAAGCTGGAAGAAATTAAAATGGGGGGGGGTAAGCATTACAGATCAGAGAAGAAAAACAACTGGAATGGAATTAGAGAGTAAAATTATTACAGATCATGAAATTCAACAATTGTACCAATGAGACAACTGGTGGATCGTGGGAGAGGCACAAAGGAAAGAATTACTGAAAAGAACAAGCAACAGGCAGGGTGAGAGAGAGAGAGTGAGAGCTACAGAGGATGTGAAGAGGAGATGGAGATTATTTATTATTCTGAAGAGGATACGCTAATCAAAGAAATATTAAAGAGAGCTACAGGGCCATTTAGAAACAGCAGAAAGGGACAGAAGTCTCGGAATGGAATTGGTGAAGAATGTAGAGAAATACATAGAAGAAGATGAACAAGGAAACAAGCAGAATGTAAAGGTGGCAGGGGATGAGATGTGCAAAACAATATACAATACGAAGGCCAGATGAATTTACCTGGGGTTCTACAAATGGGGAAGCGTGGAAATGTGATGGTCATACAGGAGGAGGACGGGGACAACAGAATACAGGACTTGGGGAAAATATCTAAAAGTATAAGGAGCTCAGGATAACCATCATACATAATGGAGGATGAGAAAGGGAGGAAATGGGAAATTATAGGCCTATCTTTTTGATTAATGAAGACATCAAAAGTTTGGCAAAGGTATTGGTAATAAATTTGGATGAATTATTGCCAAAAATAATACAGACAGGGCAAAATGACTTCATGAAGGGAAGGAAGGCAGAAAAAAACTGGTGAAACCTGCTGAAATGCATGCACAGGGAGGGACAGACATAGGAACAGAAAGGTGGGACTGTGTATTTTGACCTGCAGAAGGCCTTTGATACGGTGAGGTGAGAATTCCTATAGAAGACAATGCAGCAAAGGTACATAGGAGGAAAGTTCATACATTGTACACAAACCATGTACCATGACCTAGAAAATGAAATATTCATAAATGGAAGGGTATCTGAGAAAATAAGGATAGAGAAGGGGAACAGACAAGGGTGCCTGCTATTCCCAGGACTGTTTAAACTTCTGACCAAGAAGCTGCCAGTGGGAGTAAGATACAATTTAGCAATGCTTGAAGAGAAGAGGGTATAGAATCTCTGGGATGTGTGCATAAGAGTGCATGTTAATATGAGAGAATGTAGCTGCAGGAATGGGAACTATAGCAGAGACATTTGAGAAGTCTAGGGAAATAGTAGGACTCAGGTGCAGCGACAACAAGGCAGTGGTAGCAAGATTAGGAAAAGAGAAGGAGAAAGGGGGAATAGGGGAGATAAAAGAGGCAGAATTCACATCTATGTTGTGAATATGGTATATGTCAGAGAGAGAGAGAACAGAGGAGAGAAACTTGAAGTTGGAAAAAATGTACAGGAGATTTGTCAAAGAAGTGTGAGCAGCTCATACATTGCTAGACAGAACTAATGCAGCAAGGATGATGACACAGTCAGTAATCTCCCATCTACAAATAGACCCCCCCAGGGGCAAAAGGCTACAGCAAATACAAACAGACATATAGGACAGGGTCAATAAAGGTAAGGGAAAAATTGAGCAGGGCAAACATGAGCATGATTAGGAATAGGGGGCTGGGGCTCCCACATATCTTGACATGACACATCATTCAATGCATAGTAACAGAAGAGAAGCTGATCAAGTAAAACAGAGTGTAGGAGATGGAGACATGGAGAAGCTTACTAAAGGAAAGGAACAAAGCAGCACTAAATGAAGTGGGGTACATGAAGTCAGGTGAAGGGGGCCTCAAAAACTATGGGAAACACAGCGGTGGTAGGCAATGATAGATGAATGAAATATGTGGAGGATACGTGGAATAGCTCAAGAGGAAGTTTTGATATGTAGAGAAAAGGATGTTGGGAAGTGATTTAAAACTGTGGACAAGTTAATTCAGAATACCTGAGGCCCAATGATGGAACTACTAAGAACGCAGAGAGATCTGGAAAAAGAATATAAAAAAAGTAAGAGGAAGCAGGAACAAGCAGAAAAATAAGGCAAG
Organism: Protopterus annectens; assembly: GCF_019279795.1. Classification (NCBI taxonomy): domain Eukaryota; kingdom Metazoa; phylum Chordata; order Ceratodontiformes; family Protopteridae; genus Protopterus; species Protopterus annectens. The sequence goes on from NC_056737.1 coordinate 1,206,883,396, forward strand.
AGAAGAAAGAGAAGAACCCTGGTGGGAATGGAAGAGCCTAGAAAGTCAAAGGACTAAAGAAGTGTGAAGTATGAAGTGTTAAGGCAAAGAGGGGAAAGTTCAAAGAAGAGAATGAGAAAGAATTGGGGAAGCGAGGATGGACGAAAGGGATTGCAGGTAGCTGATAGAGGATAATTCAAGTGTGAGTCACATGTAGAAAGTTCATGGAGAAGGAAAGCAAAGCCTGAGAAACATGTGTGGATGGTATCTAACCCCCAATGAGACTGGTAAAGGAAGTCAGAAAGGTGGACAGCAGATCCTGAAGGTGTCAGCAGGAAGAAGTGTGACTGATGCACATCTTCTGGGATTGTGGGTGGACACAAGAACTTTGGAAGCAGATGCAGAAGATTTGTGGAGACATATTTCCAAAGGAAGCAGAAGATAGTTGGGAATTCTCTGTTTGGGGCATCAAAAGAGGACAGCATCTAGAAACAGCATCTGTTAGGACTACAAAAAAGATATGTGGCCAAACCAGGTATGGAAATAAGGTAATAAGGAAACCTGGTAGTGGAATGCAGAAGTCCAGGAAGTCATCAAAAGAAAGAAGTAATGCAAGAAGAAGTGGGAGATAGAAATGACCGACCAGGCTACGAAGGACTACTGGTTGGCTAACAAAGAAGCTAAGAAAGAAGTTGCAATAGCAAAGAATAGGGCATCGGAGGCACTGTGCCAACTTCTGGAAAGGGACTAAGTAAGGGGCACAAAGAAACTATATCACGTTGCAAGGCAAAGACAGAAATGTAAAGAAGATAGTCAGACACCCTTCATAAGGGATGCCAGCAACAACCTGCTCACCAGTCCAGAGGACATCAAAAGCAGATGGAAGGAATATTTCCAGCAGCTTCTGAATGAAGAAAGCCCCACAGAAGCTGTACTACCCAGAAACAGCCTACAATAAGAGAAGTAGAGGAGCCCACCTTAGAAGAAGTAAGAACAGCACTAAGGAAGATAAAGTCAGGGAAAGCAGCAGGCTCAGATGAGGTCACAGCAGATATGATAAAGATGCTGGGTGAGATAGGGGAGAAATGGCTCCTGAGGGCACTGATAGCAGTGTGGTGAGAGAGGCGTGTCCCAGATGACTGGAGAATAAGCATACTTGTGCCAGTGTACAAGAACAAAGGGGACATCCACAACTGTGGACAGTACAAAGGCATCGAACTCTTATCACATTGCATGAAAGCTCTGGAGAGGGTGATTGATAAATGGATATGCAGAGTAGTAGAATGTAAGATGGGAGATGAGCAGTTTGGATTCAGATCAGGATGCAGCACAACTGACCTGATGTTTGCATTGAGACAGATACTTGAGAAGCAACTAGAGATGAGGAAAGAGTCCGAATGGGCATTCCTAGACTTGGTGAAAGCGTATGACAAGGTCCCAAGAAAGTTGACCTGGGTGGTATTGCAGTGGTTTGAAGTCCCAGAAACATTGGTAGAATTAATGCAAGCAATGTACAAGGACCCAATGACTTAAGTACAAACAGTGTTTGGCCTCACAGAGAGGTTTCCAGTAGGAGTAGGTGTAAATCAGGGTTCAGATCTGATCCCACTGCTGTTCATACTGATGATGGACTACGTTAGCAAACAGGCTGGAGGGGACAGATCAACAAAGCTGCTGTATGCAAACTATGTGGCACTACAGGCACACTCTGAGCTAGAACTTCAGCAAAGGATAGGAGAATGGAATGCAAATCTGAAGGCACATGTGATGAAACTAAGCACAGATAAGACAGTGGTAATGGCAGAAAATTGGGGAAATCAGAAGAAGCTGAGAATAAAGACAGAAGGGAAGATAATGGAACAGGTAAACAGCTTCAAGTATCTGGGAGGGGTAGTTGAGAAGGGTAGTCTGAATGAAGAGGTCAAAGCTAGAATCAGAGGGGCTGCAGCCAACTGGCATACAGTATCAGGTGTAGCCTATAACAGAAGAATGCCAAAGAAGCTGAAAAGTAAGGCGTACAAGACAGTGGTGCGACCAGTACTACTGTATGGTACAGAAACCTGGGCAGTAAAGGCAGAACAGTTGAAGAAGCTAGAGGTGATGGAAATGAAGTGCCTGAGAAAGGTGATAGGATGCACACTGTGGGACAGATGAAGAAATGAGGGCATAAAAGCAGAAGCCAAAGTAGCTTCAATTGCAGGAAAGATCAAAGAGAACAGATTACGGTGGTTTGGGCCCATGTATAGAAAAGCAGAAGACAATCTGGTGAGGAAGATTTGGGACAGATAGGAAGAAGGTAAAAGGAAGTGAGGACGTCCAGAAAAGAGGTGGATGGATTGTGTGAAAGAACATCTGCGACAGTCAGGCATGAGTGTTGAAGAAGGCAGGAGTGTGGCACTGAATCGAGAGTGTTGGTGACAGTTAACACAATACCCCGACCACATGTAGAAAAATGGGAAAAAGGGGGGCTGATGATGATGATCAGGAAAGAGAGAAATTAATGTCATCAGACTGTTGAGTATTGAAGTTAAAACTATCATTAGTCAAAACTGGAAAGGGACAAAAATAGCATGGGAGCATGAATTGTACAAGATGTTCCTGGAGATGGGGAGAAGATTGCAAAAAATAATTGGATGGAGGAAAGAGGGAGGGAAAGTGAAAAATCAATGAAACAAGTATTAGTATACTAGAAGTGTGAAAATAATTCCAGGAGGAAGGAGTGGGTGAACTCCAAGGGAAACCTGGAGGGGGGGGGTAGGGATAAGGTAGGAAATGAATCAGCCAACCACTGATGAGATATGATGCACCATGCACAATGATTGCACATGAATGCAATATGCTATATGAATTAATAAAATTAAAAAAAAAATCCAATATGCTAAATTGACTGATATTTGTGTTCAAAAATGAGATCGACCAGCTTTATTGGTAAACCCCACATAATTCTTGAAATAAAAAATGCCTTGGTAATGAACTAAATTATTTCTATAATTTCTTGGAAATTTGTGGGAAATTGTTTATCTGTTTTTGGATCCTGGACATGCTGTTTTTACCAAGAAAGTGATTACCTTCTGGACATTTTAGAACTCTGCCTCAGATTATTTTCTTACATTGAATACATTTATGGAATGAATTCCTTGTCACGACTTTTAGGGTAATATGCCAGTTTTGCTCACATTATGGAAGAGATGTTGTTAAGTTTGACACTGAGAGTTACAGGATGACTTTCTCCAGGAAGCACAGAATCATGTTTTTTTTTTTTTGTGGTTTACTATAGAGATGGTACTAACGTGAGTGGCCAGAGACTTACTATTGGCCATGAATGATGAGGGTTACAGGTCCAAAGACAAAGGCTACAGAATCTCTTCATTCTCATACTGTGTTTAAAGATGTTGATTTTGTTGCATGCATTCCACTTAGTCTTATGTGATAATAATTGTTACTTGTAAGCAGTGAATGAGATTTCTCATACTATAGTTGTTAATCTGGCATCTCTGTATTAAACAGCTATATGTGCAGTATTCTGAAGCCTCGTATTTTTCCTCCTATGACTTGTGTTTTACATCATGCAGTCTACATACAGAATACATGCATGCATGAATCATCATGAACTGGATGTACTGCCCACAGATTGAACCCTGAACCTGATTCCCATGCAACAGTTGATTTTAAGTACTGTCAACTGCCTGCCAAATCTTTTCTTTACGTTTTAGTTTATCTTTAATGTGGTTATATTCAGATATATCTTTAATATGTTTCTTTAAACGGAAAGGATACACAAAAAAGTTGAGACTGTTTCTATAAATACTAATAAAAGACACACAAAAAATGTTCTTACACATGTGATCTGTACCTCTGCTGGGTAGCATTAACATCTACTGTTATGACCTCAGCAAATGATCGGTGAAGGCACAGTCTGTCACATTATTATGCACACCGCATGACTGTAGGGGTTAAAAGCATTGCAAGGAGTGTACATGAGGAGACACCAGACACCCAAAAAGAATTAGGATTGTGAGACCTAAAGTCCAAGCAGAACAGGCCACTGGAAATGGCACAAAGCTGATTAAATGACATTGTAAAAAAAATGTTGCAGAAAAGACTATGGAAGTATCAATTTATTTAATAAACTTGAACACAGTCTGTTTTTAAAGTCCAAATACATCCTTTGGCAAAGTGTTTTAAAAGAGTTAAAAATAATACTTCGCCTGCTCTGCATTCTTGTATAGTTAGCAAAGATATTCAGGGTTAAGCTCCTTCTTTTCAGTTGGAAATGGATATCTGATTCCACAAAGGAAAGTAAAAAGGTCTGCTGTTAATCAGTACGTAAATATAATAAAATATCCTGACAAATTGTATCACCCTTTACTGCTGTTTATTTCTACCTTAGGAGTAGATGTTACTGAGAAACATACTAGTGACAGATAAGCAAGTGTGATATATATCATCAACAGGCAACTAGTACCGTATTTTATGTCAGTAGACGATTTCCATTACTTCCCTAGTTAACAGTGTTACACAAAAATGTTGTGGGTGCTGTTATTACTTTATGTACTAAGTTATAAAACTAATATGTATGATGCATTTCTTTTATATACTGTTTACTTTGTCTGCTAGTGCTTTTAGAATGAATGCAGATACAATTCTATTTCAAAGTGAACCAGATTTCTTTGTATGCATGCTTTCTACTTTTACTAATTCATTAACTTAGTGTATAAGATTTTTTTTTTCCAAGTACCTGCTTTGTGTGGCTTTTTTTCTCGGCTACTACTGACAAAAGGCTTTGCGTAATTCAACTAGCCCAGTAAACAAATGCACATAAGTAAATACGTAAAAAACAGAAGAAGGAATATAAAGGCCAAAGATAAACCCAGAACACACACAAAAAAAAAAAATGAAAAAAGAAACAAAATGACAGAAAAATAGTAATTGGAAGTGGCACCTACAGGGTAATGAATATGAATGACTGGAATAATTACAGGTTATGTATGAGAATGCGGGATCAGCCTGCAGCCTGCAGACTCCAGCCGTTGTCCTGAACTAAAAAATACTGTTGTCAAATGCCTTTCAAGTGTCAAAACTGAATCTGTTGGAACAGGTTTTAACAACTTTAATAAATTTGTTTAGCAAACTGGCCATCAAGTATACAAAGACTTGCAAGTGGCAAAAAGAAAATAGGAAGAGAGATGCTAAAAATGACATTAAAAGAGGACTGGGTCTTTTAATAGAGACCATAAAAATGACATTACAAGAGGACTGGGTCTTTTAATAGAGACCATAAAAATGACATTACAAGAGGACTGGGTCTTTTAATAGAGACCATAAAAATGACATTAAAAGGGGACTGGGTCTTTTAATAGAGACCATAAAAATGACATTACAAGAGGACTGGGTCTTTTAATAGAGACCATAAAATTGACATTACAAGAGGACTGGGTCTTTTAATAGAGACCATAAAAATGACATTACAAGAGGACTGGGTCTTTTAATAGAGACCATAAAAATGACATTCCCACGAGGAATTCCCACTGTTCCCACGAGAGGAGAAAATATACTAGATCTCATTGTCACAAACATGGGGACAAAATGCTCCACACCGGAAGTATATCCCTCATTGGTGAGATCTGATCATAAACTAATCTCACTGGAAATCCACATCCCGCCCCCACCCCAAACAAAAAAGACCATAGTGAAGAACTTCTCTAAAGCAAACTTCACACTACTCAAGACTGGTGTGGTATCCTTCAAGGCTCCTGAGCCAGAGGAAACCACAACCCAAGCTGCGGAAGCCCTTACAAATGCCTTCTATGAACACCTCCAGGACTGCATGGATCAGGCAATCCCAAATAAAACCAAGACTCTTTCCACAAAGGGCAAACGTCCAGTCTGGTGGACCCCAGCCATTAACAAACTTTACAATAAGAGGAGAAAGCTATTACATGATAGAACAAAATCCATAAAAGGGAAGTCACCCCTGATCATTATTAGTAAAAATTACGAGCACTCATAAAATCAACTAAGGCCAATTTTGAGAGAAAAATTGCCATGGATTCAAAGGACAATCATAAGGCCTTTTTCAGCTATGTTAGGAACCTGGGTGGAAACTCCCAGATATGCTCAGAATTAGTCCAAAATGATACAAAACTCACTGAACCCACAGACATTGCCAACATACTGGCAGACAGGTTCAGTGCAAACTTCACCCTCTCCCCTAAAGGAGAGATAACTATCCCAGCCGAGTGTAGCCTCCCGGACATCTCAAATGCGCAGGTGAAAGCTGCTCTCTCTAAAGCTAAAAACACAGCATCAATGGGACCGGATGGTGTCCCCGGCTGTGTGCTACACGAGCTAAATGAGGAATTAACTCCGCACATAAGGCAGCTGTTTAATCTCAGCCTTACCACAGGATACGTGCCCAAGGAGTGGCGACGGCAACTGTGGTCCCACTCCACAAAGGCGGCGCCTCACGGACCCTGGTAATTACCGCCCATAAGCTTAACAAGTCTAGTCTGCAAAGCTATGAAGAGGATCATAATGGAGCTCATAAACAAAGATATAGGGACTTGCAGACATTGGACCCGACCCAGTTTGGCTTTGTCAAGGGAGGATCATGCCTTTTGAACTTGGTCGACTTCTTGAAACAGTCACCAAGGCCATTGATGAGGGAAAGGCAGTCCATACAGCCTACCTTGACCTTGCAAATGCTTACACAATACCCCACTCGGGTATTGTAGAAAAACTTACCAGCTTAAATGTAAACCCATATGTCACAAGATGGGTTGCAAACTGGCTTAAGGACAGAACCCACAGGGTTAGAGTTGCTGGCGCTGTGTCAGACTCCAAGCCGGTCACAAGTGGTGTCCCACAGGGCTCGGTCCTTGGCCCCTATTGTTTGGCATCTACTTCTCAGAAGTACAGGCCAGCATGGGAGGACTTTGGCTGACAAAGTTTGCAGACGACTGTAAACTGGGCCATAGTGGAAAGTGCATCGGACACGGATATCCTTCAGAAGGGACTCATGGAAACAGATAGCTGGTGCCAGAGCCATGGCCTGAAGTTAAACGCCAAAAATGTATAGTCATACCCTTCGGGAAAAACAAGGTAACCCCAAGCTACCATATAGGTGGCAATCCACTAAGCACAGAAGAGGTTATCAGGGACCTGGGGACCCAGGTTGACAGTGGCCTTTCTTTTGACACTCACATTGCTAAAGTGGTTAGAAAGACCTTCTACATTGCCCACCTGATCATGAAGGGATTCACATCCAGATCTAGTGAGGTCATTGTTCCCCTGTACTCTTCACTTATCAGACCAATGATCGAGTACAATGCCCCATTCGGGATGTATCTCACCCGACATCTGCAGCAATTGGAGAGACCCCAAAGTTCCTCACCAAAAGGATAAAGGGACTCCAAAATCTGTCATATGCTGCCAGATTGAAGAAACTCCAGCTCTACTCAGTCGCATACCGTCTGCTCAGAGGTGACATGTGCCTGACATACAAGGCCATGTCCAACCCGGAATTAATGGACATGCTCCACCTCAAAAATCCAAATCCACCAAAACCACTAGAGCAAGCGACTTAAACCTTAGCACGGATATAAATAGGATGTGCTGGAGGGATAGATTTATCACTCAGAGACTCCCTATGCTGTGGAATAAAATCCTGGTCCATGTGAGGCAGAGCACCTCGCTGACTCTGTTCAAGAGAAATCTAGACCTGTGGATGGGAGATCGTAGGTTTACCCCTGGAATCATCTCTGTGTCACTGCTGGACAGAGGCACAACAAACTAATGGGCACAGTATTTTTTCATATAAGGGGTGGCGTAAGCCACAAAAATTTGGGCTAGGCTTATAAATGCCTTAGGGCAGATAGCCTAGTATAAACCTATGAACCTATGAACCTATTAAAAGGGGACTGGCTCTTTAATAGAGATCATAAAAATTACATTAAAAGGGGACTGGGTCTTTTAATAGAGACCATAAAAATGACATTAAAAGGGGACTGGGTGTTTTAATAGAGACCCTAAAAATGACATTAAAAGGGGACTGGGTCTTTTAATAGAGACCATAAAAATGACATTAAAAGGGGACTGGCTCTTTAATAGAGACCATAAAAATGACATTAAAAGGGGACTGGGTCTTTTAATAGAGACCATAAAAATGACATTAAAAGGGGACTGGGTCTTTTAATACAGGGCTTGATATGGCTGTAGAAAATCATAAGCCATTGATACTGAAGTTTCAATATCAGATAACTTATGCAAGGGGGATGGCTATTTCGGGTGCATGAGGTCAGTTCTTGAAAAGAAAGGGAAATGGATTATAGAGGCCAACGGTAGTTTATTATCGCAGAAAGAATTCCACCAAAATTTGACATGAAAGAAGTTCAACTGTGCTCTTAAATTAAATGGAGAAGGAAGTGAGACACAGTGAATAAAGACAAATGTTATGGAATATTTAACCGTGTTGTATGTAGGCTATCTTTACATATGCTCTGTGTATTATTATATCATCTACAGCCGAATCACTGTCTGTGAACCCTTCTCTCGGGGTGCAACTCACAGGAAACCTTTATTTTTAGTCCTTACTAACTCATTCCAGAGTTCCAAAGAAAGTGAACTGAAAGGATAACTGAATACATTAAAATAAGGTGACAGAAACCAGAAAACATGCTGATTTATTTGTTCTTAACATCAACAAAACTACAAATAACTAGGTTTACTGGGTATACTGCAAGTAAAGTGTAAGCAAAATAGTATAAGTTTGTTTAAATAATATTTAAAAAAAAATAATAAAAAGTAAAAGCCAGTCATTGAACGTAATGTGCCCTTTGGCATGTATCTGTGCAGACACATGCAACAACTGGAACGCTCACAGAGACACCTTGCTAAAAGGATACAAGGGCTAAATAACATGTCTTATATTGACCAAATTAAAGCCCTGCCACTATATTCAGTATCCTACAGACTGCTAAGAGGTGATCTGTGGCTGGTATGTAAGGCATCCTCTGACCCATTACTGATGTATTTATTCCACATCAGCAGGTCAAATGGCATCCAAAATATTTGGCCTGGGGAGCTAAACCTCTTCTGCAATACCAACAGAGCAGTTTGAAGGGATAGTATATCTTGAAGGATACCACTTCAATGGAACAGACTCTCCATCAACATAAAACAAAGCTCATTGCTTTTTATTTGGCATAATGGTTAAGGTATTTACCTTGCAAACACAAGATGCAGGGTGTGATTCTCAGATGGGGTTAACTGGCTAGGCTTAAAATGGCCCACAAGTGCAGTTAGTCTAATACTAAACCTTAGCTTTATGGATGGGAAATGGAATGTTTACCCTAGGACTGCCCACTGTACTACTGATGGATAAATGCAGCTCCTAAATGCTTTATCCCATATGTGGGTCCCCTCAAATTATCTATGGAATGATGACAGTTATCCTGATGAGGGGTAAAACATAATTACTGACCATGGGATTGAGAGAGCCAATCTCCAACCAAATGGGATAGGTTATTTCAAGCACAAAAAAATGAAACTGGCTAGACTTATAATGGCCCACAAGGAAAGCTAGCCTAGGACTTACCTATGAAACTATATTGAATAATATTGATATTTATATTCAGACTTCTTTTATGCTGAAATTAAATGTTACTTCCCCATTCCAGGCCTTAGTTTATTCTTCTTGGTTAACAAATTAAATGCAATAAAAATAAATAAAAATATATAACTACTAAGAATGAATAAATGCTTTGAATTAAACTTATTAGATCTAGGATCTCCATGATTACAGAATCACTGGGGCAAGAAAAATGGGAATATTCCAGAATGATGACAGCTGGATTAGATGTTTTTTACGAAAATATAATATGATGGGGACTCCTTGTCTACGTAAAAATCTGAAATCGGAGTTTATGCACTCATCAGAGCAGTATAGGTACTGATAATGAAACAGTTAAAAGTCTGAGTCTATGATAAAAGCTGCT